>NC_069504.1:1073330342-1073447842 GCF_027579735.1 Bombina bombina
GCTAGATTACAAGTGGTGCGCTACTAACAATAGTGCGCGTGATATTACAAGATAAAAATTAAACACACACCGGTGAGAACAATCTAAATTTGCATTTGTCAGGTTAGTGCACTGGTTTTCAAAACTGTCCTCAGGTCTCCCCAACAGGCCAGGTTTTCTGGATTACCTTGAATAAGAGCAGGTAAAATAACCATGTTTACTAATCAGCTGATTATTTCATGAGTGCTATAGTTCAGATATCTACAAAATATGAAATATTAAACCTCCAAAAATAGAGGTGAGGGGGGAGAGGATAAAGTCTCTTGGATATCCTAGGAGGGTAAATCTGTGTATCCCTACATAGGCAGTGCCTATATACCTAAAAATATATATATCCAAAAAATAAGGAGAGGGGAAAAGAGCTATATGTATGGCACACTTGGATCAAGAGACTTAGTTGTCCATATGGTTGTGGAAAGGGAGGACTGATGGAACTAATAAAATATAACTTTTTATTAATTGATATTTAAAAAAGGATTTATTTAAAAAAACATAACAAACAAAAACGTGTACAACACTGATAATTAGGTGGACGTGGGGTATAGTGTAAGTGTACTTTGTAAACGTTCCCAAGATCTGCCTCTATTCTGAGGTATAGAATCAGAATGATAACTCATCTATAGACATAGCATGAGAAAAGAACATAAGATGCAATAAAATTTGTGTTCGAAGTAAAACACAAAAAGTATGTCTTACGCAGGCTTCCCCTGTATTATAAGGTGTAATACTTTTTCTATAATTACTACCTATAGGTAAAAGAGCATATGTAATCTATGTGAAGTCTCACAATAGGGTATTAGTTACTAACCCTTAGAAGGCTGACTACTCATGGGAGAGCGTAAACCTAAGTTCAATTATCCTAGTTAGGATTCCCTCCTATGCTGTAGGCATATAGGTAATTGCTTAGGCTGTTAAAATTATTACCCAAAAAGGTAAGTAGACTAAGTGCCAGTACAGGCCAACAAAATTAAAGATAAAGCTATTTTTTAAACAAATAAATGCAGGAGAAGCAGTGCGAACGCCTGACGCGCGTTTCGCCAACTGCTTTTTCAAAGGCCTTTATTGCATTTTATGTTCTTTTCTCATGCTATATCTATAGATGAGTTATCATTCTGACTCTTTACATACACAGTGGATACTTTTGAGGTTCTTTTTAAAGACAAGTTGATTGTATACCTCAGAATAGAGGCAGATCTTGGGAACGTTTACAAAGTACACTTACACTATACCCCATATCCACCTAATTATCAGTGTGGTACACATTTTTGTTCGTTATGTTTTTTTAAATAAATCCTTTTTTAAATATCAATTATTAAAAGTTATATTTTATTAGTTCCATCAGTCCTCCCTTTCCACTACCATATGGACAACTAAGTTTCTTGATCCAAGTGTGCCATACATATAGCTCTTTTCCCCTCTCTTAATTTTTTGGATCTACAAAATGTGGCTTGTTAGGGAGACCTGAGGACAGGTTTGAAAAACAGTGGGTTAGTGCGACTGAAGACCTCACATAAAGGGTTAGGGCTAAACTCAAAGTTGCACTAAACACAACATACATACATTAAAATAAAGTGTAAAACTCAAAAATAAAATAAGGTGTTTGACTGGAAATAATGTGTATTTATGTGTTTATGTTTATATGTTTATACAAATATAAATACACATATTTACAGATGTATATACATATATACTGTACATATGAATATACACTTTGGAGCCCATTCCAGTCAAATACCTGGAAACATGAAAAAAAAATAAAAATTAAATTTTAGTATATAAAAAGAACATTTTCTTCTATGTGAAGAATATTGTAATGCAAAATACCCATAACTATCCTCGGGTTAGCGCTGTAGGTCTAACGTGATGTCAGCTTATTGTGCAAGCTATAAGTGTTAGTTTTTTTCAGTTTGCACGCTCCATTGAAGTCTATTGAGAAAAGAAGTTAATGAGGTCCTGAAGTTAGTGTGCGCCAGGTTTCGCTTGCATGCAAACCATTTACTTTCAACTTGTAATAAGCACACAAATCCGTGCGTGTTATAAGTTTTACTTCTGGCGGTGTTTGCGAGTGTCCGAAGGCACTAAATAGCACGCCGCTTATAATCTGGCCCTGAATGTTTACCTTACATGTATCAGGGCAAAAATAATGAAAGAGCAAGCCGCTGAGTAACCGATGCAAATGTTTGCGGTAACCCCAGTGATACATGTACTACAGATTAAGAAACAAGGGTTTAGGCTGCTAAGTTACTTACTATCAAATCCCCACAGGTCATAGTTTATAAAGAAGGCAAAAGATAACACAAAATGCCTAACTCACTGCAAGTGACAAACAACATATCATAAAAACTCCATATGTATTACAAGATATCACCTAACCAAAACAGAGCTATATTTATAGAAAACATAGAACACGTTCCTGGGTGTGGCTAAAGCTGTGTACTTGAGTGGTTGTGTGTAGAAGCATAGCCTTGGTTATATCTTGTGATATCTTAATGCAGATATACAGGGGGCTTAGTTCTTTATGGGGCAAAGTTACATTTTATGTAGAAAAATCCATTTATTCTAAGCACTTAACTGACCACAGGGCTAGGCAGATTTGGGTCTTAAAGGGAACTGTACCCAACACTTTTGTATTGAGGTATTAAATATGTTCAAATGATTATTATGCCTGAAAAACTATAAAGTAAAAGCTGCTTACATTTAAAATGAAATTAGTGGTGGAGCTGTGTACATTTTGCTGTGGTCACTGGCTGGTTGAGAGAGATATGACAATACATTTATTTAAGACAAGGAACTGAAATACACTCTTTTATGATAACAAACAAAAAAATAGACAATTATTTCAGCGTTTATTTAAATTATGCAGTGATTGGACAGATCTATATTTCTCACTATAGTGCCTTTTAAAAAAAATACAACTGTGCTTTTCTTGGTGTGGTTCCTCACATTGGATCCAGAGCTATTGAAGTGCATGCACTTTCCGCATGAGCAATACACTCAAAGGCCATTTTGGATGGTAAAGAGATTTTACAAAATGTCTACCACTCTATTGTACTGACATATTTCTTTCAGAAATACTATGCTCAGTGTTATGCATCTAAGTTGGCTGATTTTATTGCAGGTGCTCATAGTTTTCTGCAGCTGTAAATAAAAGAATGAAAGGGGTATTCGAGTCAAAATTAAACTTTCATGGTTTAGATAGAGCATTTGATTAAAAAAAGTACTACTGTAATCAAATTTGCCTTATTCTATTGGTATCTATTGTTGAGTAAATTTAGGTAGACTCAGAAGTTTGCATATGTTGCTAGCAGTCTGTGGAAGCAGTATTTGCAACACTCTTTTTACCAGTGTTTTACATTGTTGCAAACACTGTTGCCATAGAATGTTTATGACACATGCACACTCCTGAACCTAACTAGAATTACTCTTCAACAAAGGATTCCAAAACAATGATAATAGTAGCACATTTGAAAGTATTTAAGTGCATGTTATATCTGAATCATGATACGGAGTAGTTTAAATTTGACTTTACTGTCCCTTCAAGTGTCTTCTTGTCCCATAACCACCTCGTCTCCAGTCACACCACTAACATGTCATGGGTTGGAAGCTGTTGGGCAGTATATGTGTATATTAGAGTTAGAGAACAGAAAATAATCATGTCTGATAGGACAAATAGAATATTAAATAAAACAAAGCATCTGAGCAGAATGAACCTCATCAATAACCTGTGTCTGTGAGAAAAGTGTAACATTGATAATCTTTAGATCACACGGAATGTGAATTTATCAAGCAGATTGCTTGGGAAGTTTAGTTACATGGCAGATTCTGACAAGTATTCAATACTCTCTCATCTAGTTTCTGCATCAAAAAATTCCATCAGTTTAAAAAAAAAAAAAAAAATTATAGCCAGATAAGGCTAATGCTGAAACCACCTTGAAATTAAACCTCATAAAAGCTCATAAATCATCAATAAGCAGCTAAGTACTGCCAGGTTAGATAGTCTACTGCCACCCAGTAACCCACCCCACTGTCTATCTCGTATTGCTCCCGTTGTCTTTTATCAAAGCCCACCAAGGGGAACACCACAAGTATGTTATGCATAATTATATATTTATATATAATATGACTGGGAGTTTGTCTGTTTTGCAGTAATAATGTGCAAAAAAAAGGTCTGCTTTG
Source organism: Bombina bombina (assembly GCF_027579735.1). NCBI lineage: Eukaryota > Metazoa > Chordata > Amphibia > Anura > Bombinatoridae > Bombina > Bombina bombina. The sequence goes on from NC_069504.1 coordinate 1,073,334,558, forward strand.
TTCTCAAGGTATTCTTTGCTGAAGAGATACGTAGGTAGGTACTGTGCACACTTCTGGAACACTACATGACAAGAAACACAGCTGCCACCAAGTGCCCATGCAAACGTATCACATTGGTAAAAGTTAACTCTACTGTGCGTCAACATCATTCAATTGCAATAGGGCTTCTAATTTTCCACTCGTTTTCCATAACCAAAGTTATATTTAATGTTCCAGCATGCTAACATCTGCATGTCAGAAAGTGCGGGTGCACTAATAGACTTCTATGGGGGGGTGCAGTAAAATTCATGTTGTACATTGCTTGAGCACCTAGCTGATGGTACGCTAAACTGATTGTGCACAAGTAATGGACTTTCATGTAGTTAAAAGGACAGTCAACACCAGAATTTTTGTTGTTTTAAAAGATAGATAATCCCTTAATTACCCATTCCCCAATTTTGCATAACCCACACAGTTATAATAATACATGTTTTACCTCTGTAATTACCTTGTATCTAAGCTTCTGCAAACTGCCCCCTTATTTCAGTTCTTTTGACAGACTTGCATTTCAGCCAATCAGTGCTCACTCCTTGGTAAATTCACGTGCATGAGCTCAATGTTATCTATATGAAAAACATGAACTAACGCCCTCTAGTGGTCAAAATGCATTCAGCTTAGAGGCGGCCTTCAAGGTCTAATAAATTAGCATATGAACCTCCTAGGTTTAGCTTTCAACTAAGAATACCAAGTGAACAAAGCAAAATTGATGATAAAAGTAAATTACAAAGTTGTTTAAAATTGCATGCCCTATTTGAATCATGAAAGTTTTTTTGGATTTGACTGTCCCTTTAATGATAATTATGCTGTACTTCAGGTCTTAAAAGCAATAAAATTGGACTACCTCAAGCATAGCAGTTAACTCATCACTTATAATATATGCATAATGAGCACACAGTGCTTCCTGCACTATCCATTAAAAGCATAGGGTGCACTAACAAGGTTTTGGCTATTTTAATAAGCTTTGGGTAAAATATTTAACTATTCACTTGTAATTCAAGATCGAGTGATATTCTTTGAGCAAGGATGCACAAATGATAACACACCCTGCAATGTTAACTGCTCTCAACTTGTAATCTAGCCCTTTATGGGGAAAACAAATTTATGTTTAATGTCCCTTAAAAGTTTTTTGTTTAATTAAAGTGACACTGAACTGTTGTGCACAACTACAAAAGAATAATAACTATGTTATTAAATTTCATCCTGTTCCTGTAGCTCTTTTCAAATCAGGTGCCAGATACTGAAGCTCCGCCTCTTCATACTGGGCGCCGCCATCTTGGAGCTCATGTATTCTTACAGCCTGTGAGAAGCAGTGCACATTCACATATCAGTGATATTGCCCAGTTTTTTTACAGCTGTATCATTTGCTTGGAGTCAGTTTGCATGTGAGCTTTACATTTTTTAAACAGTTTTACAGTTACACAAAATATATTTTAAAAAGTACTCAGAAATAATATATAGCAATGTAGCAGCTGCAAACATGTACAGCTCCTGCTTTGTATCATGCACCCAAACCTGAAATACAGTTGTCAACCTCCTTTATATGTAAATGCCCACTGCTTCTGTCACAAGTTGTGAGGAAATTTGAGCTCCAAGATGGCGGCTCCCAGTATGAAGCGGCGGAGCTTCAGTATCTAGCACCTTTAAGCTAATAAAACAGGAGAACTGATGTGTAAAGATCTGCAGGAACAGGATGAAAAGTGTTACTATTCTTTTGTAGATGTGCACAGCAGTTTAATGTCCCTTCAATGTCTATACAATAACAACAGGAAGCCATTGTTCTGTTCTTTTCCAAGGTGAAATATTTGTCTTAAAAAGCAGAGGTTTCCGACTCAATATACTATTTGTTATTTGGAGGGTCAGTATACATCATTTTATATTATAATTTGGCAGCAAAAATATGTTGCTTCTTATTCTTATAAGGCGTTGAACAACTGTGCTATCCGTTTCATATTATGATATAGCTCAGATGGTATCTGTAAAAAACACAGCTTCATTGCAGATTTCTGTCACTAGGAACTGTTCAATAAATCTACCAGAATTTCAGAACCTGTTAGCATATCCCTGAGTCAGCCACCTCCGGTTCCAAAGGACAAGTTAGAGAGTCACCATGATTCCTACAAAGCTGTAAACTTAAAACAAAAGATACATAACATAAAATTTGGGTCATTATTTTTAAAGTTGTATAAAACAGCACCTTAATATAATATTGATCAGATCTACTCCATTAATAATTAAATAGCTGGGTGAAGTGCAGCCATCATAAAGGTATAGTGCACTAAAAGTAGTATGGAACTTATGATAGATAGCAGAAGTGGTCACATGACCTTCCGCCAAATTAGCACACAACAGTATGCTGATGCAACAGATTAGGCCAGATTGATAATTGTATATAAAATATATTTGCGGCGTAATATATTTTTTAAATGATACCGCTTTTAGGTTAGCTCTATGTGAGAGATATGGGAGCAGCTAATGGATTGAATATTACCCCACAATACACTATAATTCCCAAATGATATATAATATCTTAAAATAGATACAAATGTATCAGAATAGAGGTGTTCAAGACGTAATACTGTGTAGCGGTTAAATGTTATATTGCATTATGATCATTAATATGTGTCATAGACAGATTCACAACCACTTGTCACAACCTCACTACCAAATACCACTGTTATGATAAGTATCTAAAAATCATTAGGGGAAAATAGTGTAAAATCCCTTATATGATTGCCAGATAACTCTGACTGCTCAGATAATGGCCGCCTAAAGCAGGGCGATCTGTGAATACCAATCAGTCATAGGCTCAAATATATTGCTTAAAAAGGGCACCCATGAAGGTACCCGGCCAAGGCAAGGACCGCTATCTGCCCCCAAAAAAGGAGAACATATTCTCATGAAAAATCCAAAGGATCATTCCATTCTGCAGAACATAGAACAAGCTATGGTTGTCGTACAATAGCAAAGCCCAGGGAGACGATCTTCCTAGAAACACAAGGACCGAAGAAAAAGAGATCCATACACAGGGGGAAAAAAAGGACTTGAGGAACACCCTCATATCCCTGACCCTGTACCATATCCAAAGTTACTCAAGGAAAACCATGAGTTCCCTGTTGCCTCATATTAGATCTAGATCTGCAAGCTAGACAGCAGAAATAAGATAACTATCCCAGCAGCTAGTAAAGAGTTCTCCAAAAAGAACACCAACTGACTGAACAGGAACTCCCAATGACCAGCTTCCAGGTAGAAAGCTGACTCACCGTTGCTAAACCCAAACACGAAAAGGCATTTCAAAGCTTGCTAACACCTAGTAAAAGTGCAATTAGCTGTAGCTGGAGTCAACTGCAAACCTTCCAAGGGCTCACAGCCCTCCGAATATCGGGCTCCAACGAGCGCTCCCTCCCAGCACCGAACGCCAGTGGAAAAGAGGAGGACATCCAAGACCTCCCACAAAGGAGAGAACCGACTCTAAAGAAAACGGTCAACCCTGCATAGAGTAACCAACCCCCAATCTTCCCTCTAGGTAATGGTCCCAGCCCAAAGGCTAGTCAAGACCAAAGACAAGTCCCAGACTTCTGGAAGAGAAAGGAAGGGTCAACGTAGGAACAAAGCCCTCGGTTAGACCGCTGACCATTACTACAAATGGTATGCTACCATTAGTCAGGATAGACATTTTGCTCAGGTACGAAACCCACTACACAGCTGTCTTTTCTAAAAAAAAAGTAACACTTTCCAAGGGAAGAAGGCCCTCAGTCTCTCAGCATCCATATATCAGAATCCAACATATAACAGGAGCCCCAGAGGGATCAAACCCTCAGCCTCCCGCTGCAGGAACGGAGAAACCAGTCACTGCATCGCAACTCCCCTTCCAGGATTCTGGAATGCAAGAAGGGAAAAACCCTTACAAGGCAAGACACCAAGGACCCACCGGTCACTCCAAATACTAAGGTAACTCTGAATCCGGAGAACCCTACCCCCACTCTAGAAGAGAAGGGAAATAAACAACAGAAAACCACCCTACCATAGAGGTGAGATCCCCTCGGCCATATCGCCAACCCAGGTGAAGATACCTGGAGTCTACAGGAACAGCGTAAATGAGCCAGAAGATCAGTAGGAAACCGTCAAAATGACCTAAAGCCTAAGATACAAAACAATAGGCATCTCTCACAGAGCCCCAGCCTCTACGGAGAGAGGCCCGCGGGACCACAACATCTAGTGTGAAATCGAACCGTCCACACCCATCCAAGGAGAGACACGGGCCTAGGTCAGGGTCCTCGAAAAAGGAATCAATCGAAGATCCCACTTCCAGAGGAACCCTAAGCTGCCTCCTACAAGGCAGAATGCACCTCTAAAGTCCGTAGACTTGGCGATCTAGCAATAGCCTCATACCCAAGAGTCACAAAGGACCTCCTTAATGGTCTAAGATTCAGCACCCAGGGCACTTGGATCACAGAGAAACCTCATAGGCAAACGTTAAAACGTTTTACACACACAGGCAAGGTAGCCACCAACATCCGAAGGCAATTGAGAACCCTGTACCCTGCTCGCCATTTTTAAAGTAATAGTTGTTATTATTAGCTAATTTAATGGTACTCATTTTATCGACCTCGGAAAGATGAAGGGCTGAGTCGGCCCTGCCGGGATTTGGCACTTATAACCCTCCGTTCGGAGGGGTTGTATTTAAACAACAGGCCTCATATGTCGGTAGGATCCGAGCCCGTAGTCCATAGAATAGGCCAAGAGAGATTCGGAATCCAGCAGGATTAATCAGCACCACATGCATGAACCCTGGTAACAGCCAAAAAAGTATCTGACCAGTACCTGCCTGGTATAAGGACACTCTAGAACTGCCCAAGGTCCAAGGAAATTTATCCCGAAGGAACGATAAATTAACTAGAAAAACATAATTCTATCATTCAACAAGTGTGCAACTTCCGAGGAAGTGCCCACACGACCTAAATCACAAGTATCGGTTCCAGAGAAGAACATTCATAAAAACGAAAATCTAACAGACATGAGCTTAAGAAAAAACAAATTAAACACATCCATCCGGATCAAAAAAATAAATGAAGGCAGCACCTATCAGGTGAACGCCCAAGGTGAATGAGGATGACTACGGGACCAGCCGATTAAAAGCCCAATTCACCCAAGCTCAGAACTGGAACCGAAAAACATAAAGAAAAAGAAAAACATGACGTTAAGGAGATTTGCTTCATCCCCAAACGTAATTTTGCCATCCAGCTTCTAAGGCCTCGGATCCCTCGGCTCGCTAGGACTGGGATCCTCCAACATTGCCAAAACATGTCTTAAAAGAACACGAAGGGGAGTCAGCCTATAACGGAAGGCAAAATCATCCCTCGCCGGATCAACTGAAGACCCTGGCCCCGAGATAGGGGCCCCTGAAGCCTCAGGGGCCAACGCTTACCCAGAAGGCCAAACTGAATTGGGCGATCCCCCTCTCAACGGGCCCTGGTTGACGGAACACGGACAGTATCTTAGAAATACTTCACTTGGGAGATATAAATGATTCAGCGCCATAGAAATGGCCATGCGGAACCTCTGGAGGAAACAAGCCACCCTCCAGAGAAGGGGTAAAGGCCATAAGGACACCCATTTGCGTAGCTGGGAAATGGACTGGGGCACTCGCTTCACGGGTCATGGAAACCTTGGAGGCGGATGGCTCAACACACTCTAAGCTCCCTGCTGCGGGAGAAAAGAGTACTCTAGAACGGCAATCGGAACATAACTGATGGGCATTGATTACCCAGGCCATTTCATATTCATCACAAGACACATCCTCCGTATCGCACATATCAGATTCCTCCATAATCTTGGGATTACAAAAATGACAAAACTAACTGGCACCCTTTAACACCCACAATGGCTGGGGCACTCACCACCTCCTGTGAACCAGACAACCCATGAGCAAGACTCTCTCGGTCGCACACAGGCAGCATACAGAAGTGAAAAACAACATAACCGCACCCATCACAAGGTACACCGTGCCAGTCACGAAAAGGGCATGCAATCTGGAAAGATTGCGTCATTAAAAGAAGACCGTTCTGTTCCGTAAAGGTTGTGAGCCTAAGTATAGCTACACATTTGCAGATAGAACCATATAACAAACATGATTAAAAGTCCCCCCTGTTCAATAACCCCCCTCAGGAGATATTAACCCATAATTCCTTATTAAGATAAAAGGAGTCCCACTGGTACCCTACCTTGTTTAGTTAACATTACATTCTCATATCGCAATGAAATAAAATTATCTTACTGGAATCTACGCTGTGGAACAGGAACACACCCTTCAAGTGTGACAGATAGTAGCCTCACTTCTGACAGGAACTTGAGTGAAGAAAGGTAGGCAGTGAAACTCGTCAACTCTGATTAACAAGGAGCTGTTAATATGAGTCAGGATGGGTTTCACAGGAAAACTCTACCTTCAACTCCTGACTGTAACTTTCATCCATGCTCTCACTGAGAGGCTGACAGTATTACCTAAAACTCCAGTCCCATTACGACGAATACTACCCTCCATGAGAGACTATCTTGAACTTCTGACACTTCTCTGCCAACCTCCTGTGACAAAAGGCAAAGAATGACTGGGGATGAGGGAAGTGGGGGAGGTATTTAAGCCTTTGGCTGGGGTGTTTTTGCCTCCTCCTGGTGGCCAGGTTCTGTATTTCCCAAAAGTAATGAATGCAGCTGTGGACTCTTCTCTTTTAAGAAGAAAATATATTACGCCGCAAATATATTTGATATACAATTAATAATCAGGCCTAATCTCTTGCTCCATGTGTGCTAATTTGGTGGAAGGTCATGTGACCACTACTGGTATCGATCATAAGTACCATACTACTTTTAGTGCACTATACCTTCGTGATGGCTGCACTTCACCCAGCTATTTAATTATTAATGGAGTAGATCTGACCCATATTATATTAAGGTGCTGTTTTATACAACTATATATGTATATGACAAGAATTATCTGAAACATATTCACAAATCCAAACACTATGTACCCACTGCATTTCCCAGTGTTTAACACATGCCCTATGGTGTATAAATTGCAAACCCTATGTTATATAATACAAACATACATGGTAACATCTACTCTATTTGGCTGCAACACTGGTCATGATTCATTGTGTCATTTCATGAATATGATTAAATCACTATCCTTGGGATAACAAGTGTAATACAACCACTCTATTAGGAGATTTTTTCCTTAACTACTGAATCTGTGATTATTCAACCAGACCACCTCTAGGTAGAATCCTTTCTATACACATACCCACACTGATGCAGGTAGGAATCTATGCCTAGCAGGCGCTAATGAAACTATAAAACTCACCACATTTTTAATTTTTTTGTTCTCTGCTTCACCCATTTTAATAAACTTAATAAAGGTTATTGTTTTTAACATTTTCATATACTCAAGTGGATAAACCTCCGTATTTGAAGGATATGACTGCTTGAAAGTGTATCCTGTCCAGTTTCTCTGCTAGAAATGTAAATAAAATAATGAAAACCTGGCCTGTTGGGGGTACTTGAGGACCGCGGTTGAGAAACACTGGCATAGAGTATATATCAGGGGTGCTACTTGTTTGTGAGAAGATCAGAGGCTTGGGCGCTTGGGCAATTTAGTATTCCACCAAAACCCCACTCTAGGCTTTGCTCTAACCCCATTATGAGCATGGACTCATGTCTCTTTAACTACAAATGGCTTGCCAGCTGCAAATGAAAATGTCAAAGCAAGAAGATAGCAAACACGAAATTAGTAACAACATTGTGCACGGCATTCTCGGGTAAAGATTAAAGTGTTATATAAGTAAAACTATTTCCTGTTGAAGCTTACCCTTTAAATAATTAAACTGTTTATTAGTACACAATCTTGCAGATATCATGGTGAGGAATATACTTTAATTAGACAGTTTTGGGTCAATCTTTTTTAGTTGTTTGCATAAAATTGCCATTTGGAGAGAGATGGTTCCTTTGGCGCTGAAAAAGTTAACACATCAATAATTTTACAGATCTGTCTTTGGAACAGATTATTTATTAAAATCTTGCAGGGCAAGTGCTAGATACATACAGTTTGTTCGTAAGGGGCTCTTTAATGATTAGGAATTACCCTTGTTCCTTCTTTATGCAAAGATTGAAATCCTGCCAGCGCAGTGGAAAACGAGGAACTTCACAGAGACTCGTTAATGTGCTGGATATGACCTTGCAAAAATAATGTTCTTGCAAATCCCAGGAGACAGACCAAGTAGGGAGAGGAGATTTTGTTCATTCGGCAGCCAGATAATTAGCAAAATGTTTCTAAGTCTGAAGATGGCTATTGAGGCATCCAGCTTTATTCTCTAAGAAGGTTAATCATAAAAGAACAGTCCATGCAACAGTATGACACGGGTTATTACATTATGAGGACATTGGAAATAGCAGCTTGGAATAGAATAGAACTGTGGCTTTATCTGAAATGTCAGCACATGAATATATATATATATATATATATATATATATATATATATATGACATTTCTCTCTTTACTTGGTCAAAAAATAGATATAGATTTATTAATCTCATGCCTGCATAAGAGCAAAGCACATTTCTTTGGCAGCCAAGGGGTTAAAAGTTGCCAAGCTGCCAAATTCACAAGTATTAATTGAATACACAAAAAGAAAGAAGCGCTGAACCAGGGAATGAACAATAGCGTAATAGCTTGATTTATGGCTAGTTACTACACTAGCAGCAGTCTCTTTTTGCCCAGTATGTGCCTTTCACAGAGAAGAACTTTCCTGTAGTATATCAGTCTGATCCTGACTAAACAGTACAGTAAAGCCATGAAATACCAGGAAATCCAACTCTGAACAAGAGAAATGGCATATCTGAGACATATGTTTCGGAATAGTGTGGGCATCGTCAATGAGGTGCAACCATATCCCTCTAGGCATATTGGGCAATGGGTCCACCTCTGGATTCCCTCCATCATCACCCTTATGGAGACTTTCCCAAGGATCATAATTTGCATACACAGAAATATAGAATCACTCAACCAGAGAACAAACAATAATGTAATATCTTGTTCTATGGCTTTTTACCACCCTAGAAGCAGTATTTTTGTTCCTCTGCATGCGCCTTTTACAGAGAAGAACTTACCTGTGGTATATAAATCAGATCCTGACTAAACAGTACAGTCCAGCCCCAAAATGCCAAAGTCCAGATGTACATTTTGGCCTAGTGTGGGCCTCGTCAAGTGAGGGGCAACCATATCCCTCTAGACACATTGGGCAATGGGTCCACCCTCTGGGTTCTTTCTATCACACTTAGGGAGACTTCCTTAAGGGTCATAATTTGCATACACAAAAAGCGAGAAGCGCTAAACCAGGGACATAACTTTAGCCTAATATCTTGTTCTATGGCTAGTTACCACCCTAGAAGCAGCCTCTTTTTGCCCAGCATGCCCGTGGTAGTCCCATGTACAGACCCATCAACAAACCCAGACTTTGTATTCAGGACAACAATGGACCTGTTCTATCATTACTTCTGTCTTCTGAACACTATATTGCTGTATGGCCTCGCCCCTTGTCAGAACACTCAGCTTCTTTGGAGTAAATCCGTCAGAGTCAGCTTGACTTTGAATAGAAAACATTCACAACAAACAAATCCAGTGACTGTTAAAAATGAATGTCACTGGGGGGGGGGCGGAGCTAACTGGCAGAGGGAGCAGACGTGCATGTCTGCAGCTCTGCTACCAAAGTTTAGTTTTTCATACTGCTAGTTTTATAAACATTTATTTTTTTTGTTAATTTCTCTTTTCTCAAGCAGCGTACATATCAATCTAAGCTAACCTGTTGGGCTGATATACCTTGGGGGTCATTTATTGGTCCCTATCCCTGCAGAGCAGATCCTGTCTGGGAGCCTGTGACTCTACCTGGAGGAATCACCGGAGCAGCTTAGTGCCGAGACTCAAGGATACCCAAGACATTCTGCGGTACAAAATACCCTGAACTAACCCTGGCAGATGCTGTCGGCTGCGCTTTACATTTCTACCATCAGAGGTGACTGACAATCTGATGCGCCTGGCTCCGGTTGCGAGTCACACGGAGAATACCGGACTTTAACGTCAACTAAGGTACCTCTTTCATTATTTACCCTGAGCGCTCCCTTCAACACACCAGCCTCTCCTCGCCACATCAGCCCATTCGGATGCTCCGATTTCTCTCAATTGACAGAGAGATCTCCTGACCATACTGAACCCTTGGATTAAGGGAGGAACCTTGTCTTTTGGCGCGAGTCGCTATCTTGGCCAATATAGTAAGTGCACAACCTATGTTGTCTGCATAGCTACAAAGCCTGTAATATCGCTAAAGTCCCTGGGCTTCCTTCAGGCTCTATCATTGGAGTGAGTGAAGAGTTTTACCCTTCTAAGTGGGAAAAATCGACAAGAGGAGATTTCAGGGGTTCAGGTGGAGATCATTCTGCCTGCATGCTAGCTCTAAAACAGTGTTGAATGCTTAAGCATAATCACAGGAACTCCATACATATCACTTCTGTGAAGAACGTTCAGTGTACACTATGGACATTACCTGCTGCCTATTCATAATAATACTCACTGTCTAAGAAAAAGCGTTACATTTAGCCCTGTTTACTAGAGTACTGGACACTGTAAATGTCACCTACCATGCATTAACCCTTTCTGCCTAGAAGTTATTTAATCTAAGATGTGCCCTAAAAGACTCATTTAAAGAAGAACAATCATCACTGAGATCCCTTATTCCAATTCATCCCCTAACAGAGTTTTCATATTCATTTTATCTGTAATAAAGGGACACAAGTAAAGTGACAGCAACCAAGCAGATAATCTCTTACTACAATTAAGGGTCACAAAGAAGCCCTGAGTATATATGAAGCATAAAAGTCCCCTTGGAAGTGAACTTATATCATTGATATAAGGGTCCTGGATTATTCTATAGAAAGGGAGGGGGGAAAAATAAAGGTCTGCTTTCCCTATGGCTATATACTAATAGTCATTTCTGAATCTTTTTCAGTCAATTAAATCCCCTGCTAAATATCTTTTAGCTCCTGAGTTTAAGACATACATCTGGAGTAAATGTAACTAAACTGGTGACTTGGTCTCATTATACCATTACTTACAAAGTATCAACAATAAGAGGTTCTATCCCCTCCTTTTTTCATATTACTTTTTCTCTTTTTTCTCGCACACTCTCTCCCTCCCTTTCCTGCTGTATGTGATTACAGCAGGTCATACCCTCAAACCTTTTACCGTCTTGGCCCAGTGGTGGCAAAATCCCTGGAAAGAGTGTACACCAGACCTGTTGTATCATCTATTTTTGTGGAGGGCCGAACAGGGTCAACTTCTAACACCAGATTCTAATAGCTCCTGCTTCCACATCTACGTGAAGTCAGCCTGTACACAGATATTGGAAGTAAACTGGCCTGACACTGACTTTCTCATAATCATCTTCAGTTCGCATAGCTAAAGTCTTCAACATGATGGGCTAGGGCCCTCAGTGAGGCGGGTGAGGCCCCCCAAATATCTGTTGTCTACGAGACCTTTCCTTTAAAACATAAAATTACTGATACCATATCTTATCAGAAGCAGATCATAAGGATTTCTATTGCTGGGCTCTACGACTATACACCTTCTGATCAGACAAAATGTCGCACTCACAGAGGAAGAAACTTAAGCACCAGGAAGGCCGTAAACGGACAGTTGCGGATCATTTTCATAGCAAATCTCAGGTAGATAGAGATTTTTCTGATGAGGACTCTCATGATTCACCTACTTCTGCTAAGATGGCAGACCTACTCGGGTCTCAAGCCCCTGTACACTCTCATTCAGATACCTCGGTCATTGAGCTCATTAATTCTCTGTCTACAAAAATGGACTCACATTACGCCTCACTAAGACAAGATATCAAATTATCAGTAGCTGACCTCAAAATTGATATTGCTTCGCTAGGTGAGAGAACAGAAACACTTGAGCGTAAGCATAAAGACTTAGCCACAGATCAGTCTAATCTATTAGCATACTCGCAGTCTCTGGCAGAACAAATTGCAGATGTTGAAACAAAATTAGCAGATCTCGAAGACAGGTCAAGAAGAAGCAATCTTTCCATAAGATGTATACCAGAGAATGTCACAAATCAAGACCTCCCTGATTATCTTAGAGACCTCTTTAAGATCCTCTTGGGGCCTTACCAGGAGCAGGATGCTACAATAGATAAGGCACATAGAGCCTTACGCCCTAGGAATGTCTCTGCTGAATTGTCCCGTGACGTTATTATCCGTTTTCATTATTTTTCCTTTAAGGAGAAGTTGTTGAGGGCGTCCTTCTTAAACAAGTCTCTACCTGAGCCACACCAAAAGATACAGATCTTCCCAGATCTCTCAGTACATACTTTGGCGAAGAGAAGAAGCTTCCATCCAATTACACAATGTTTGAGGAAACAGGAGATAAAATATAGATGGGGATTCCCTGTGAAGCTTTTTTTCCAATACAATGGACAGAGCTACACTATCCCAACATTAAATCAGGGGATAGACTTGTTAGAAAGGCTTCACATATTACAATCCTCAACAACATCCACACAAGCCCGAACATACTCTCAACCTCTAAATGTGACAGCTCAAGAATGGAGCCCCACTTCTGAGCACACGCCGGATCCTGTAAGAAGAAAGGACACTCCTAGACAGCAGACCAGATGAGTGTAATACTTTCTTTTTTTCTTAGCTGTTTTCTGGCACCAAGTAACATGAGTTAAGTGATATAGTCATGGACTGTGAATTTTGACATATGGACTCTTTGTACTGTATTTTCTGAGTTAAACTATTAATAATGTTGAAGTCTGGAGCCTTCCCAGTTTGGACTTTAAGTCAACCTCTAGTTATAAATTCATTCTACTGTTTTATATTATTGCATATCTGATAGGTTGTATAGGTTATTATATTCTTAGTCTAACTACTGATATGAGCTCTAGGTCAAAGTATAATTTGTGTTAGCGATATTTTTTATGCTCTACCCTAATTATATATAGGTCTCCAAACTATGAGATGTGCTACATTAGATACAGATATATGTACAGCTCTGAAGAGTCCACTAGGCTTTTATTGTTAAACCAATACTTTTTGATGTTTGTTATTTCTTTCCCAAGTTGAAATGTCAGCCTGTGGCTTTCTCTACACAGACTCATGTATATCTATTTAGCTTTTTTATCACTTTCACTTGTAAACCTAGAGAATTCGTTTTACCAAATGTGGGACAGAGGTAGTGGATACCTGCCTTTTTAGCCCTGTTTCATGAGACAGCTCAGGTAGTCGAACATTACACTGTCTTGTATTTACCCATATCCCTACCAACTAGACTCTCGTAGACATATTTTACTTTATATATCCAATATATATTACTGTATATATTTGGGGGGCAGTATACCTGCCTCTCTTCACTTCACTTTATATCACTCTTACTTATTTTTTTTTCCAGTGTTATTATATATCTCTTCGGAGAGAACCCTACCAAGCGAGACTTGTTAAGTCCCTTACATATTAAGAATTATAACCCCACACGATTTAAGAATTTAGACGCCTAAGCACGCCCCCCCCTCCCCCCTTCTCCTCCTCTCCCCTTCCCCTTCCCCCCCTACCTTTACCTTTCTTACCCTCATTAGTGAATACTTGGCACTCATTTACATTATAGCTCAGACACCTTAACTCTCTTGACCTTCTTAGACTACTACTAAGCGGTGTTTACCCGCTGCAGTTAGTCTACTAGTGTTTCTTAACTCAAGAGATAAGCATATAGACTAATACCATTTGCTGAACACTGGGATAGAGAAAGTTTTTTTTGTAGTTTTTTTTTTCCTCCTCTCCATCACACCTTTAGGTCCTACATTTACCTTAATACGGTCATCATGGATCTCACGGTCCTCACCCATAATGTACAGGGACTTAACTCACCCACAAAAAGAAGCCTGCTCCTGCAAAATCTCAGAAAGCTCAGGATTAATGTAGCTTTTCTGCAAGAGACTCATTGGGTCACCCCTACGAGGTTCCCATTGAAAAACTTCTCCACAATTTTTGAGTCTTCCGTCCAAACAAAAACACGGGGGTTGCAATCCTGATTAAAGATAATATCACGGTAGAGACGCTCTATGTTGAACGTGACCCTGAGGCTAGATATGTGATGGTGATTTGCAGACTTAACAACGAGATCTACACGCTCGCTAACATATATGCCCCTAATACTCGCCAGATCCCATTTCTCAGAAAAAATTCTTAGACTAGTGATGGAAATTAAGAGAGGTACTCTAATTCTGGGTGGGGATTTCAATCTGGTGTGGGACCCGGCCATGGACAAATCAAGTGATAAATCTCAAATTCATACTCGTAATACTAGCTCACTAGCTCACTCTTTTCGGTCCCTGATAGCTCAGCATGGACTTTATGATGTTTGGAGGGCGTTGAGGCCCACTGATAGAGACTTTACTTTTTACTCCAATCCGCACCGGTCGTTCTCCCGCATTGATCACCTCTTTGTCGAATCGCAGACATTAGATATTACGCACAGCTCTAGCATAAAATTGACAGCTTGGTCAGATCATGACCCTGTAGTTATGCTATTAAACGGCCCTACTAAGGCTCCAGATATCCCCTGGAGATATGACGATTGGTTTGTAAGAGACCCTATAGCCCAAGAGAAACTTAAGGAACAAATTATGGAATTTATATCCGCCAATGATAACGGCCAAGTTCCTATCCAATATGTCTGGGCCTCACTTAAGGCTTTTGTCAGAGGTATCTGTATGAAGCAGGCTTCAGTTATGCGGGGGAGTATGGGCAAATCCATGGCAGAACTGACATGCCTATACAGGCCCATCTCCGCTACCCATAAAAATACTCCTACTACTGCCGGTCTAGCGCAGATTGAAAAAGTTTGTGCTGATATCAAACGGTTAGAATTTCTGAAAACTCAACGCATGCTGAGTAGATTTTGTCAGAATAACAAAGCAAACTCCCTCTTGGCAAGCAAGCTTAGACAGAGACGGGCTCAGAGACATATCTCTGTGATTAAGACGGGTAACAATATAGTTAACTCTCCTAAGAGCGTCGGAGAGACGTTCCGTTCTTATTACGCAGACCTATATAATCTGAAGCACACACAGCCAGAATATGCCAACAAGGCATTTAGTCGTGATGAATACCTGAGGTCGCTTCAGCTGCTTCAGCTGAATGCAGAACAGATTGATCGCTTGAAGGCCCCTTTTACTATGCAAGAACTTATAAAAGTCATCAAACAGATTAAACTGAATAAATCCCCAGGACCTGATGGTTTCACTGGGAAGTTCTTTAAGACTTTCACTGATATTCTTAGCCCCATTCTGCTGAGGACCTTCAGTGACTTCGCTTCTTCAGGCTCTATTTTAGAAGAATACTTACGAGCTGATATTATCACTATTCTCAAACCAGACAAAGATCCCCAACTCTGCCAGAGCTACAGACCCATCTCTCTGATTAATTCGGACATTAAGCTATACTCAAAGATCCTTGCAAATAGATTGGCAAGAGAAATTATGAGCACAGTTCATAAGGATCAGGTTGGGTTTGTACCTGGCAGATAGGGGCCAGATAATGCGGAACAAATCCTGTCGGTATTATATGAGGAAAAGAGACTGAATGTCCCCCTCCTGGCCCTGTTACTTGACGCTGAAAAGGCGTTTGACAGGGTCAGGTGGGATTTTTTATGGGAGGCACTAAGAGCCTTTAGTTTACCTCAGCAGTTTATCTTAGCAATCCGGGCACTATACTGCTGCCCGATGGCTAGAGCTAGAGGTGAGGGATTTATATCAGAGGCCTTTGCTATTACAAATGGGACTCACCAGGGAGGCCCATTATCCCCCCTATTATTCACGCTCGCTATTGAGCCTTTAGCCCAGGCTGTTAGAAATAGCCAGGGAGTCTCGGGAATGTTGTTTGGCAAATCTCAACATAAAATTGTGTTATTCGCAGATGACGTGACCCTACTATTAGCCTCACCCATGACATCTATGCCGGCGGTATTTGATATTATCTCTAGCTACAGTATACATAGCTGTTATAAGCTCAACTTCACGAAGACTGAGGTTTTACATATTAACATACCACAGCGCGACCTTGTTACATTAACTCTTAGATTTCCGTTCAAATGGTCCTCGCAAACCCTTAAACACCTGGGAGTATACTTAAGTGCTGATCTAGACAAGGTCATCTCTAAAAAATTCTCAGAGAGAATCCCGGAATTCCAGAAGATTCTGGATGGTTGGGAGTTCAGAGAACTGTCCTGGACCGGCAGGATAGCGGCAATAAAGATGGCTTTCTTGCCCAAATTGACCTACCTGTTCCGGTGCATACCTCTCACGATTAGTAGACCCATCCTAAACAGATTGCAGAGCATGATTTCTAATTATAATTGGAGGGGAGAACGACCTCGCACCGCTACGACGACGATTATGAAACCCATACACAGAGGAGGCCTATCCTATCCTAGTATCCTGCTGTATTATGATGCTGCTCGCCTCTCCCACCTAGCGAATTGGTCGATGCCGGACGCCTGTTTCCGATGGCAGGAGATTGAACAGTCTCTATTACCTAAGGGTATCTATTTGGTAGATTTACCTTAGATTCCCCCCCATCTGCGAAAAAGTTTACGCATTGACCACCCGCTGATCGTGATGAAGCTTACACACTGGGATACGAAAAGGCATTTGCCTGATATCTCCCCGCATCCTTCCTATGTTCACAAGATACGCACTATACTAATTTGTCTTCCTGAGACCCATCTTACTATGTGGAGCAACGCAGCAGATCTTCCAATTTTGGTTCTTTATCGGAGGGGGAAATTGATAGATTTCCAATGCGCGGCAAGGGAATTTAATCTCCCTCAAGTTTTGCATTTTGAATATCTCCGCTTGGTCTCTTTCCTAGTGTCTTGTAGACTAGATGGACGTAATCTTAGAAAACCCACTAAGTGGGAAAACAGATGGATGCGAGGTGGATCTCTCAGAGGTTCTCTATCCTTTCACTATAAAATCTTAACAACGCCTCCAACCTTGACTAAACCTAACCAATACCATGCGTGGGACAGAGACTTACATACTGAAACTTCCCCAGAGGATTGGTTCCGAGAACTAGTGAACACTAAGAAACTATTACACTGTGCAACCCTCTGGGAGATATGTTACAAGGTTACTGTTCGTTGGCATCTGGTCCCTTATGCTGGAGAGAATGCGGTAGTCTTGGTACATATCTATATATTTGGTGGGAATGTCCCAAGATAAGAAACTTATGGAGACTGGTGTTTCGAACACTTAATGACATGGGTATTGCAGTACAAATGTCTCCCTCTTTGGGCCAACTTCATCATGGAGCGTCTGAGGTCAGTGAAGCAGAGAGATCACTTATGATCTATCTCTTAGTAGTAACTAAACTGGTGATTGCCAGAGATTGGAAACAAGTATCTCCACCCCCATATTCGAAAATTGTAACCATTATGGAATACATTAAAGAAATGGAGTTATATTCCTTCAAAATGCTAAATAAGCTCGATTTTTACTTTAGTATTTGGACAGTGTGGGACCTCTACCAGAGTAGGCTAGGAGAGAGGAGATGGGGGAGAAGTGTAACTGGATAAGCTTACTGATACCCCTACTGATGAAGCGCTCCCATCCCTTCCCTGTTCCCCCCCCCCCTTTTTTTTTTCTCCCTTCCTATCTACCAGTGATGAGGTAATTCTTTTATATAGTATATCTCTACATATTCATCTTTCACTATTGAGATAACACTACATACTTAAGATATAGGTGTCAAGTAAGTTCAGTTGGCCTTGTAAACTAATCAAAATGCTAGAGTAACTTCAAAGTTACTTTCATCTATCTTATGGTTATCATTGTTAATGTTTTAAGTTGCCTATATCAATTGGTTTGGTTATAAATCATAGAACTAACCATTGAATACTTAATATTTAGTTTGTAATAAAGAGAATGAGATTCCTGAGATGTTTGCATAGCATACCATTTTAGAATATGTATAATCTAGGATTGATATGCAAATTATGATCTGTAAACAAAAGCGTACCTGTATATGTCATATTACTAATTGGAACCTAGTCATTATGCTAATGCTGTCTAATCATTTTCAGAATCTCAATAAAAGAAATATTTAAAAAAAAAAAAAATGAATGTCACTAGTCTTATGTGTTCTGTGCCAAGTACATGACATCTCACACATGAAACAGTAAAATATTCAGGTCTATTTAGTTATATATGACTAGGCCCGCTGGATAGAATGAAAGGCATTTCAGAGAGAGATCAGCTGACCTTTCCAGGGGTATCACAGGGGTTTTACAGCTGTGGCAAAGCATGCAGAATTCATAAAGACTCTATTGTCATTTTTTGATATTTAAAAGCTAAGGGTGTTCTCCACTTTTTATTTTTTCAAAAGATTATTTTCTGCATACGTTACAGGGAACTCTTTTATAGAGCGCTGTATTTTCCACTTTTAGCTAGTTTGTTCTGTAAGGTTGTAAAGGAATTTTTGTGAGGCTTGTGTCCTTCACATTGGAACTTCTATGTGGCAAGGAGTTAATGTTTATGAGATAGATGCAGCTCTATTGATTATAAAAGAGCTGAACAAATCTATATTAAAGGGACATAAAACAAGTTGGGATAGAGAAAAAAATATAACAATATGTACTTTAATTACTTTACCTGCAAATGTATACTGCAGTGCCTCACCATTAACACTTTCTTTTTAGTTTCTGAATTGTAAAGCTCTAACTCCCCCACACATTTCCTTCTATGGCTGTATCTGTATCTATTGTTATTTTGGTAGAATGCAAAAATGCATAGGGAATATCTGCTGCAGCAGGCTTAGAAGCTGGGAAATCAGTTAAACTACAATGCCTGTGTTTAAACACTGATAAGGGTGGGTGGAGTTGGCTTATTCAGGCAGCTTAGCTATGTAATTAATTTTGCTTATTTTTGAAAAATATTTTAAAATACTTGCCAGCAATTTTAAAACTATGTTTTTATGCAAACTATTTTTAATTAGCCATTTTAGGATATACACAGATCTCAACCTGTTTTATGGCACTTAAATTTCACATTTTCCAATGTTTTGTCAAGATTTTTCCTGCAAGATATTAAATTCACGTACAAATATAAGAACCATAATAGACAGCAGAACTGCGTAATCAACAAGTACTAATAAAAAGACAATGCAATAGCGCTTACTTTTTTAGTTTTTTTTTTCTGACAAATTTAAAAATGTACTTCCATTTGCTGTCCCCTTGTATCATGTGACAGCCATCAGCCAATTACAGACTCATATACATATTCACTGTTAACTCTTGCATATGCTCAGTAGTAGCTGGTGCCTCTTAAAGTGTTCATATAAAAAGACTGCACAATTTGATAAATTAAATAAATTGGAAAATCTCCTAAAATGGCATACTCTATCTAAATCATGACAGTTTAATTTTGATTTTAGATCAGTTAACCAAACGTAGGCCATTATCTAATATACATCAATATTAAAACACTGTTTATCATTTCATGTTTGCCCAATTTGTTCCCTATTTGTTTTAACCTTTGTAAACATTTAATGATTTTGTACAGTTTGTCCCAATATAACTAACGCTCAACTAAAATATTTGTTATTTCTAAATGTGTGGTCGTTTCTTAAAATAACTACTAAACGCTAGGGGAAGAAAAAAAATCAAATACATTAATAAGAAGATTAGAATAGATATGACTTAAAAAAAAAAATCTAAAAAAATTAGGGTTTCTGTTTTATACATTTTACCTTCAACAAATGGTAAAAGGTGAACAGTAACAAATCTGTACATTAAAATGAATGATCTATTGTTTATCCACGTACAGAGGGGAGAGAGGATAGAGAAGCCAATCCTCATATAAATATAACAGCACAGCAGTAACGGGATTGGACATACAAAAAACCTATAAATAGTTTAGGATATAAAAACAGGCTGCTTTCTACCTTTCAGGTAATTTATCATTGTCGCTGTAATATTTAAGCTGTCTCAGCAGCACAAAAGCATAATTAACACAAGGGAGAAAATTTCCCAGTGGTCTGTATACAGGAACTAGTAACAGGGAAAATAACTGCTAGGTTTTTTTTGTTTGTCAGTTTTTTTGGTACATTTGCTAATATTTTTTGCAGTGAATACTGCACAATATGCTCATATATTATTGTTAGGCAGGAAAGTATAATTTATCAAAGTTTTACTGCAAGTTTGCACTTTAGCAAAACACAGTTTTATCACCGTGAGTATTATGTATTGTATAAAAAAAAAAACTTTGCTGAGAAAGTATCTCCTCTTCAGCATTTTGTTTCTCGTCCATCGGCACTAAATCTATATTTTATATTTGTCACAATTTTTATGCACTTAAAATTTATTGAAAAACAAACAATGGTACCTCAGAGAATAATAAAGAAACTATTAACAAAGCAACAGTCTTTGCTGATAGGACAAATAAAGTTTTCCTTTTCTAAAAAACTTTTTGATATGTTTGGATTTCTGTCGAAATTTTAGATGAAATTGCAGAATCAAGTTTTTTTTTAATTTTTTTTTTAAAAGAGCTTTATTGAGAAAATAATCATACAACATACAGAAAGTAAACAAGTCTTGCAGACAGCGATACAACTTTGGAAAGAACCTTCAAGTAAGACGTGCTACAAAACATGTGTTCCAGTGTTATATAATAACAGAAAGAGTCCTGTAAATATCAAAATCTAAAAGTCATAGATTAAGAATAAAGGAAGGACATCTTCATCATCACCGTTTACAGGATATATAATTCTCAATCAGCTCTATATTTACAATTTTCCAACTTTTCTGTATCATATGCCATGCCTTACAATAGGTGGCATGGTGTAACAAGTAATAAGGATGAAGCATAGTAACCTGTCAAAACAACAGTAGATATAAAAGGAATACTGGAGAACCCCCTTCCAGCGCAAATCTAGGAGGCTCCATCAACCTCACTCTTCATAGCTAGTACATACTCATATAATCAAGGCCTACGAGTTTGGGTAGAGATTTATAAGAAAGAGGAAAAGAGGAGAAGAGAGGGGGGGGGGGGAGAAAAAAAAGGGGGAAGGGGGGGAGCGGAGAGGAGAAGGGAAGGAGAGGAAAGGAGGGAACCCAAACATTCAGAAATTCCCCCCCCCCCACCCAGCCAACAGCATCAGTGTCCAATTTCCAAGGGCCTATAGATCACCCTACCAGGCGACCTCCACCCCATAATTCCATCAACATCTCATATACCTCCAGTTTAGAGACCTTAACATAGTGGTATTTCTCCAGAAGTAGGATATTTTGTTCGTTCTGTCTCCAGTCCGCTAGTGTGGGGATCTGAGCCGTTTTCCAACGGACAGGGATCAAGTTCTTTGCCCCCGTCAACATTAGCATTAAAAGGGTCTTTTTTATTGGGTTTTGTATTTGGTTTGGGAGATGGAAAAGTAGGGTTTCAGGAGTTCTTGGGATTTCCAGCTCTAGCAATTTCTGCATCTCGCCCCAAACAGAGGTCCAAAATCCTTCTAATAATGGGCAGTCCCATTATTAGACCCTAGGGTAAAGGCCCTAGGGTAAATCGTTTTAAGCCTAGCTGGGATAAGGTACCAACGACTCAGCAATTTATAGTGTGATTCTTGTGTGCGTGCTAAAACTGATAAGGTCTTGACGGCCCAGGAAATCCGTTGCCATTCCTCTCTCGTAAGTTCTGTCTCTAACTCCTTGTGCCACATTCCAGTATAGCGCAGAATCAAGTTTTAATAGTATGACATCTAGGCAGCTACCAAAATGGAAGTGAATAAAATTTGAAAACTTTATTAACAATGACAACAATATAATTTGCAATTTAGCCTTATTACCCATAATCATGGATATGAAGCAGTGGCATATTTAGGTTTTGTGCTGCCCTAAGCACTCACAATTCTGTCAGTTTCATTGTTGTAAAAATTAAGCACTAAGCTGTGTCTTATACTTAAAATAAATCATTGCAATATTGTTACTCACCATTTTAAATGGATTTTACTTTTTATTTTATATTATACACTACATTTGCAGTGTCCTTTACTTCCTGTCACAGCCTTACAAGGAGGAGGGGCCTCTGCAGAAGGTTTATCTTAGCCTGGTGTCATAAAACTTCTAGGTTAGTTACTATTAAGTTAATAACTAGATAACAAAAGGACACCAGATAACATACCCATGAGGTTTTTTTTCTAGTTATGTATCTTTAAAATGGCAAAATGACATAACTTTTCCAAGTAATGTGATAGTTTAAAATGCGTATACATTTGATTTCATACCATTGGTGTGCAGATGTAAAAAAAGCTATAACCCACATATAGAAGTGAGAGCACCTTGTTATATGCCAGCTCACTAGGTAGTGATGAGGAAGAGCAGAGCTCAGTATATCTACCATGTCTAGCCAGCAGCCACCCCAGGTAAAGTTTCCCTCCTACTGGTCTTAGATGCAGTATATGTGAACACATGCCACATATTGCTATTTAATGGGCCACCTTATTGTAAGGGGTCAGTCACCTTACTGGTACCACACATTCATTATGGGCTGCAAAAGGGCTTGACAAATCTGCAGTCTAGGAGCCAGACCAAAAGATATATATATATAAATATAAAGAAATGTAAATATTTGCATAGGAAATTAGCACATCTAGGCAAGAATCCCAGCTTGCTTTTCCCCCAGAAATAACTTGTATACAATGTTACCAATGCACAAGAGAATTCTATGTAAGCTATGCAAATTAGATATGCAAATTCTCAGTTTTTTTGCTTCAAAAATACTGTTTTAACACAGCTATCCTTTTAACAGGATTATAGCAGCAAATCAGAAATCACTCCTAGACAGCCTGTTTCGTTCTATTTGGAACTCATCAGTAGGAGATAGATTTCTGGTTGCTGCATTGATAAAGCTATTTTCAAGGTTAAACCAAAATTCATTAAAATTATGCGGGGAGATAAAAAACTGAAATTAAAATCCTCCATGTCTCAAAATTAAATCAATGTAAATATTTGCATAGGAAATTAGCACATCTAGGCAAGAATCCCTGCTTGCTTTTTCCCCAGAAATAACTCATATACAATGTTTTAATGCACAAGAGAATTCTGGGTAAGCTATGCAAATTAGATATGCAAATTCTCATTTTTTTTGCTTCAAAAATACTGTTTTAACAGAGCTATCATTTTAACAGGATTATAGCAGCAAATCAGAAATCACTCCTAGACATCCTGTTTCGTTTTATTTGGAACTCATCAGTAGGAGATAGATTTCTGGTTGCTGCATTGATAAAGCTATTTTCAAGGTTAAACCAAAATTCATTAAAATTATGCGGGGAGATAAAAAACTGAAATTAAAATCCTCCATGTCTCAAAATTTAATCAATGTAAATATTTGCATAGGAAATTAGCACATCTAGGCAAGAATTTTAATGAATTTTGGTTTAACCTTGAAAATAGCTTTATCAATGCAGCAACCAGAAATCTATCTCCTACTGATGAGTTCCAAATAGAACGAAACAGGCTGTCTAGGAGTGATTTCTGATTTGCTGCTATAACCCTGTTAAAAGGATAGCTGTGTTAAAACAGTATTTTTGAAGCAAAAAAATGAGAATTTGCATATCTAATTTGCATAGCATACCCAGAATTCTCTTGTGCATTGGTAACATTGTATATGAGTTATTTCTGGGGGGGGGGGGAACAAGCGGGGATTCTTGCCTAGATGTGCTAATTTCATATGCAAATATTTACATTGATTTAATTTTGAGACATGGAGGATTTGAATTTCAGTTTTTTATCTTCCCCCATAATTTTAATGAATTTACATATATATAAGATAGCTACAATATAATTAATAATTACATTGTAGCTATTTTAGGATTTATTTTTATTTTACAGGCAACTTTGTATTTATTTTAACTAGGTACAATATCTATTAAATAGTTAATAACTATTTAATAGCTACCTAGTTAAAATAATTACACATTTACCTGTAAAATAAAACCTAACCTAAGTTACAATTACACCTAACATTACACTATCATTAAATTAATTAAATAAATTAACTACAATTAGCTACAATTAAATACAATTAAATAAAATAAACTATAGTACAAAAACAAACAAACACTAAATTATAGAAAATAAAAAAAAATTACAAGCAGTTTAATCTATTACACCTAATCTAAGCCCCCTAATAAAATAAAAAAGCCCCCCAAAATAATAAAATGCCCTACCCTATACTAAATTACAAATAGCCCTTAAAAGGGCTTTTTGCGAGGCATTGCCTCAAAGTAATCAGCTCTTTTACCTGTAAAAAAAGAAATACAACCCCCCAACATTAAAACACACCACCCACACCCATCCTTACTCTAAAACCCACCCAATCCCCCTTTAAAAAAACCTAACACTACCCCATTGAAGATCACCCTACCTTGAGCTGTCTTCACCCAGCAGGTCTTCATCTAATCCGGGCACAAGTGGTCCTCCAGCCGGGCAGAAGTCTTGATCCGATCCGGGCAGAAGAGGTCCTCCATCCGGGCAGAAGTCTTCATCCAAGTGGCATCTTCTATCTTCTTCCATCCAACGAGGAGCGGCACCATCTTGAAGACATCTGACGCGGAGCATCCTTCCTGGCCGACGGACTAACGACGAATGAAGGTTCCTTTAAATGACGTCATCCAAGATGGCGTCCCTTGAATTCCGATTGGCTGATAGGATTCTAGCAGCCAATCGGAATTAAGGTAGTAAAAATCCGATTGGCTGATGTAATCAGCCAATCGGATTGACCTCGCATTCTATTGGCTGTTCCAATCAGACAATAGAATGCAAGCTCAATCCTATTGGCTGATTGGATCAGCCAATCGGATTGAACTTCAATCCGATTGGCTGATTGCATCAGCCAATCGGATTTTTCCTACCTTAATTCCGATTGGCTGATAGAAACCTATCAGCCAATCGGAATTCAAGGGACGCCATCTTGGATGACTTCATTTAAAGGAACCTTCATTCATCGTTAGTCCGTCGGCCAGGAAGGATGCTCCGCGGCGGATGTCTTCAAGATGGTGCCACTCCTCGTCGGATGGAAGAAGATAGAAGATGCCGCTTGGATGAAGACTTCTGCCCGGATGGAGGACCTCTTCTGCTTGGATCGGATGAAGACTTCTGCCCAGATCATATGAAGACTTCTGCCCGGCTGGGTGAAGACGGCTCAAAGTAGGGTGATCTTCAATGGGGTAGTGTTAGGTTTTTTTAAGGGGGGATTAGGTGGGTTTTAGAGTAAGGTTGGGTGTGGGTGGTGGGTTTTAATGTTGGGGGGGGTTGTATTTCTTTTTTTAAAGGTAAAAGAGCTGATTACTTTAGGGCAATGCCCTGCAAAAAGCCCTTTTAAGGGCTATTTGTAATTTAGTATAGGGTAGGGCATTTTATTATTTTGGGGGGCTTTTTTATTTTATTAGGGGGCTTAGATTAGGTGTAATTAGTTTAAACTTCTTGTAATTTTTTTTATTTTCTGTAATTTAGTGTTTGTTTGTTTTTTTGTACTATAGTTTATTTTATTTTATTGTATTTAATTTTAGCTAATTGTAGTCAATTTATTTAATTAATTTAATGATAGTGTAGTGTTAGGTGCAATTGTAACTTAGGTTAGGTTTTATTTTACAGGTAAATTTGTAATTATTTTAACTAGGTAGCTATTAAATAGTTATTAACTATTTAATAGCTATTGCACCTAGTTAAAATAAATACAAAGTTGCCTGTTTTATTTTACAGGTAAATTTGTAATTATTTTAACTAGGTAGCTATTAAATAGTTATTAACTATTTAATAGCTATTGCACCTAGTTAAAATAAATACAAAGTTGCCTGTAAAATAAAAATAAATCCTAAAATAGCTACAATGTAATTATTAATTATATTGTAGCTATCTTAGGGTTTATTTTATAGGTAAGTATTTAGTTTTAAATAGGAATAATTTAGTTCATAATAGTAATATTTTTTAGATTTATTAATATAATATTTAAGTTAGCGGGGTGTTAGGGTTAGACTTAGGTTTAGGGGTTAATAACTTTATTATAGTGGCGGTGATATTGGCGGCGGCAGATTAGGGGTTAATATATTTAATAGGCTATGTGGGCTATGGCGGTTTAGGGGTTAATACTAGAATAGGTTTATTGCGGTGTGGGCTATGGCGGTTTAGGGGTTAATACTAGAATAGGTTTATTGTGGTGTGGGCTATAGCGGTTTAGGGGTTAATACAGTTTATTAGTTATTGCGGTGGGCGATTGCGGTACAGGTAGATAGACATTGCGCATGCGTTAGGTGTTAGTTTATTTTTGCAGGCATTTTAGGGAGTTACGGTGCTCCCATACACAGCGCAAGGCCTGCTATGGCTGCTTTTTATGGCTAGGTGAAAATGAAGTAAGATTTTGTTCGTTTTTTTTTTTTTTTTTTTCATATTGCTGGGTGGTGATTAGCAGTACTGTGTGCAGAAAATGTGAGCTAAGGAAGGAGTAAGTGGGTGCCAAGGCATCAGGAGGAAGTGACATGATGCTGTTCTCTGCAGTCAGCTAAGTAGAGAGGTGCTGTAAATCAGGGCTTAGTGGCTGCCAAGGCTGTGTGTGTGTCCAGGCTGAGCTCCTGCACCTTCCCTCAATAAAGCACTGCAGGAAGAAATGGCCCACATACGCACCTCAATGATGTCACCTAGAGCCCGACAACGGTTTTTGAGCTTTGCGGCATGATGGGAGCTGTAGTTAACAATAGAGAACTATATGTCCCATCAGGCTACAGATGTTGTGAGTAGAATTATGTGTGTCTGGCACCCCGGGCAGCTGCCCGGTTCGCGGGCCCCTAAAAATGGCCCTGAAACTAAGTTTCAAAGATGTCACTTCTGATATCACACTGGGGGGCAGGGCAACACTGAGGCCTAGATCTGGAGTTCGGCGGTAAAAGGGCTGTTAACGCTCCGCGGGCTTTTGGAACAGCCAATAGAATGCGAGCTCAATCTGATTGGCTGATTGGATCAGCCAATCGGATTGAACTTGATTCTGATTGGCTGATTCCATCAGCCAATCAGAAAATTCATACCTTAATTCCGATTGGCTGATAGAATCCTATCAGCCAATCGGAATTCGAGGGACGCCATCTTGGATGACGTCATTTAAAGGAACCGTCATTCGTCGTTCAGTCGTCGGTCCGGATGGATGTTCCGCGCTGGGGGTCTTCAGGATCCTGCCGCTTCGCTCCGGATGGAAGAAGATCGAAGATGCCGCTTGGAGAAGATGTTTGCCGGTCCGGATGTCCTCTTCTTGCCGGATAGGAGGAAGACTTTGGACCCTCTTCTGGACTTCTTCAGTGGATGTCTAGCCCCCGCTTGGGTTGGATGAAGATATCGGAGCCAGGACCGATCGGTGATACCTGGATGGTGAAGACAAGGTAGGAAGATCTTCAGGGGATTAGTGTTAGGTTTATTTAAGGGGGGTTTGGGTTAGATTAGGGGTATGTGGGTGGTGGGTTGTAATGTTGGGGGGGGGGTATTGTATGTTTTTTTTTACAGGCAAAAGAGCTGAACTTCTTGGGGCATGCCCCGCAAAGGGCCCTGTTCAGGGCTGGTAAGGTAAAAGAGCTTGTAACTTTTTTAATTTAGAATAGGGTAGGGAATTTTTTATTTTGGGGGGCTTTGTTATTTTATTAGGGGGCTTAGAGTAGGTGTAATTAGTTTAAAATTGTTGTAATATTTTTCTTATGTTTGTAAATATTTTTTTATTTTCTGTAACTTAGTTCTTTTTTATTTTTTGTACTTTAGCTAGTTTATTTAATTGTATTTATTTGTAGCAATTGTGTTTATTTAATTTATTGATAGTGTAGTGTTAGGTTAATTGTAGGTAATTGTAGGTAGTTTATTTAATTTTTTTATTGATAGGGTAGTGTTAGGTTTAATTATATCTTAGGTTAGGATTTATTTTACAGGTAAATTTGTTATTATTTTAACTAGGTAACTATTAAATAGTTCTTAACTATTTAATAGCTATTGTACCTAGTTAAAATAAATACCAAGTTGCCTGTAAAATAAATATTAATCCTAAAATAGCTATAATATAATTATAATTTATATTGTAGCTATATTAGGGTTTATTTTACAGGTAAGTATTTAGCTTTAAATAGGAATAATTTATTTAATAAGAGTTAATTTATTTCGTTAGATGTAAATTATATTTAAGTTAGGGGGGTGTTAGTGTTAGGGTTAGACTTAGCTTTAGGGGTTAATACATTTATTAGAATAGCGGTGAGCTCCGATCGGAAGATTAGGGGTTAATAATTGAAGTTAGGTGTCGGCGATGTTAGGGAGGGCAGATTAGGGGGTTAATACTATTTATGATAGGGTTAGTGAGGCGGATTAGGGGCTAATAACTTTATTATAGTAGCGCTCAGGTCCGCTCGGCAGATTAGGAGTTAATAAGTGTAGGTAGGTGTCGGCGACGTTGAGGGGGGCAGATTAGGGGTTAATAAATATAATATAGGGGTCGGCGGTGTTAGGGGCAGCAGATTAGGGGTACATAGGGATAACGTAGGTTGCGGCGCTTTGCGGTCGGAAGATTAGGGGTTAATTATTTTAAGTAGCTGGCGGCGATGTTGTGGGGGGCAGGTTAGGGGATAATAAATATAATACAGGGGTCGGCGGTGTTAGGGGCAGCAGATTAGGGGTACATAAGTATAACGTAGGTGGCAGTCGGCAGATTAGGGGTTAAAATTTTTAATCGAGTGGCGGCGATGTGGGGGGAGCTCGGTTTAGGGGTACATAGGTAGTTTATGGGTGTTAGTGTACTTTAGGGTACAGTAGTTAAGAGCTTTATGAACCGGCGTTAGCCAGAAAGCTCTTAACTCCTGCTATTTTCAGGCGGCTGGAATCTTGTCGTTAGAGCTCTAACGCTCACTGCAGAAACGACTCTAAATACCGGCGTTAGAAAGATCCCATTGAAAAGATAGGCTACGCAAATGGCGTAGGGGGATCTGCGGTATGGAAAAGTCGCGGCTGCAAAGTGAGCGTTAGACCCTTTAATCACTGACTCCAAATACCAGCGGGCGGCCAAAACCAGCGTTAGGAGCCTCTAACGCTGGTTTTCACGGCTACCGCCGAACTCTAAATCTAGGCCTGAGAATTTATAAGTGCTAATTTTGGAAGAAAACAAATAAGTTGTTTTTTTTTGTTTTTTTTTACGCAATCGGTTTCTTTTTATATTTACTTTGATTTAGCATATTTGTTTTTACCAAAGGAAAACTGTTTAATATCCCTTTAACCCAGTTGATGTATACATGTTTTATATTTTCCTCAAAGGGACAGTCTACAATAGAATTTTTATTGTTTTAAAAGATACATAATCCCTTTATTACCCTTTCCTCGGTTTTGCATAACCAACAATGTTATATTAATACACTTTTTACCTCTGTGATGACCTTGTATCTAAAAACCTTCTGACAGCCCCCTGATCACATTACTGTGACTATTTATTATCTATTGACTTGCATTTTGTACTGTGTTAAATAACTTTCTGTGCCTGAACAGAGTTATCTATATGGCCCACATGAACTATCAAGGCTCTTGTTGTGAACAGCAATTTAAAAATAATGTGATAAGAGGCAGCCCTCAAGGGTTTAGAAATTAGCATATAAGCCTACCTAGGTTTAGTTTCAACTAAGAATACCAAGAAAAAATAAATAAATTTGATGATAAAAATAAATTGAAAAGTTGATTAAAATTACATGTCCTGGGGGCGGAGCCTATAACTGTTGCGGGAGGTCATGTTTTAGAGGAGCTCCTCATCTTCATTAGGTTTTAAAGGATTATTTTCTACATAACCAGATTCCTACAGCAAAGTTTTTAGCTACAATCTCTTGGGAAGGCCTGGGAGATTTTGGAAACCTCTTTTGCAAAGCTGACCCTCCCTATGCACTTCAGCTAAGCGGCGGGGGACGAACTGCATGGCAGTGAGAACTGTGTCGGGCTTCTGTTTTCCTCCACTGCTGGGGCTGCCGCACATTCCCCCCCCCCAGTATTTGATTGATCCTGGGTTATATAAGCAGTGAATAGTGCTGCTCTACATTTTCTTTACGTTTGGACAGAGAATGATCGTAACACTTTACATAGCTTCAGCATTATATATGAACAAGGGATCTTAACAAAGGCTTTCACGTTGCAGTTGTCCTGCAAATCACACTATCACTGCAGAAGGCTGAGTCTGACCTTTGGGCATAATGGTGGCCGCTAAAACATGGGAACAATCGGTTCTTAACTCACTAATACAGCAACTTGACAAGTTAGAAAGGGAACTCAGGTCAGTGTTTCGGCTAGCAACAGTATACCCTGCAAACACCACTGTGATAGGCACAGAACGATCCCAGATATCAGACTGCATCTGTTATAAATTGGAAGTGCAGACAGAGACATATGATTGTACCTCCTTACAAATTCCAACTATCCACCTGGTCGATTCTGACTCAGAGGATATCAAAGTGGCTGGTCAGATGGTCTTACCGCCTTTGGATGATTTCTGCTTTCAAGGGTCGGCACAGTTTCTTGGAGAATTTGCAGCATCGGACTCCTTAGCAATCAGAGCAGTGAGGCCCATACAGGACTTATTTCAAAACGGGCAGAGGGGCTTAGTGGTTTATAATGCTTTTGATGGTCTCAAACTGAGGAGAAGAGGGAACATATAGAGGCTTATAGAACATGACATCGAATCAGGCACAGTCTGGCTGAAGAATAGGAAAGTTGTTCAATTCCAGCGGAACGTGAAGATTTACCTCATGTCTGGCTACCATCAATATAAGTTAGGTGTGGGTTAAATTACTGACACTTATCATGGTAAAGCTGGGATCCGATATCTCATAATAATACAGATTGACTTGTATACTCCCAATGTGTTAAAAATATTCAGTTATCGTTTAGATATGTTTATATGCTCCTCAGATATTTTTAGAGGTTTTCTCTGTATATTGTATGTTGGCAGCACTCCCAGTTAGTTCATAGGGAGACCATATCTACTTCTCTCCTGCTTAACTTATGATAATGTGAATGTTTTTACTACCTATTTTTCCTTTCTCATAATATAAATGCACAGTGAGGAAATGTGCTGAATGTTTAAGATTAACAAGCATACTAATTCAGCTGATATTTATAACAGGAGAACACGTAATGACTATTGCTAGTCTTAAGTTCTGGTTATTTTCAACTTGTTAGTGGTCACGATAGTGGTAATAAGAATATCTGCTTGTTGGTATTAAGACTTTGTGTGTTCTGATACTACTTAGGGTTTATATATGTTTAACTCTCTAGCTACCATACTATAGCCTGACCTGTGCCATAAGTGATATATGAAATGTACTAATCTCAACCACATGTATGTTATTTTGTTCAGAGTGTGTTTACTGATCCAAAAGTGACTTTATTTTCCATCAGAAGTTTTTTTTTAATATCTAAGCCCCATCAGAGGATGAAAGGAAAATATCAAGAGCATTTGAAAGTTTTTCCAGCAGAACTTTTCTAGTTTGGACTCCACAATAGTCTTGTTTGATCTACCATAGTGACCCACTTGATGTATAGGAATAATCTCATTCTGATGATTATGTTTATGTTGCTGGATTGATGTACACTCTGAACCTTTGTTAATAAAGTTTTTAAAACTGAAAAAAGAAAATTACATGTCCTATCTGAATAATAAAAGTTTAATTTTGACTAGACTGTCCCTTTAATATAGCTAATTATACAAGATTCATTTGAAGGTCAAATCATAATATCCAACAAAATTATACATTATCCTAGAACAGGACAATATAGGTAAAACTAAAGGATGCACAAGCGCATGTGTAATTTTACCAAATTATACACAGGATTTGTAACTGTTCGCAAGATATATTTCATGTAACTAGATGCCCATTTTACAAACACAAATTTTTATATATGAACATAGAACTTTCTGTCTCCTCAATATTTTCAATATAGTAATTGGAGGATTAAGTTAGAACTGTTGGCCAAGACATGATAATCACAAAAGGTTCTTCACAGAAGCTCCAGTTTTTGGGATCGAACCTTAGCCACTCTTTTTAACTCTAACTCTGCTTGCTAACTGCACATGCGCATGTTCAAGCTAGTTATGGTCTCACTAGAAACATTTGTCTGTCCTGTTTTCCACAGGACATGGAATGTGCTCCTTGCCCAGCTCCTTCTAGGGGTACAAACTACTGTTAATTCAATGGATACCAGAGAGGGCTACAATACAATGAAGCCTTCTCTGGCATCCAAGAAGTTAACTTTATTCCTAACCCAAACCTAATATTACCAAAGCAACCTAATATTGAGATTGCCAATTGCAAGTTACTGTTAATTCCTTTAATGCCAGAGAACGCTGCAATGGAATTCCTAGCCCAAGATCTAACTTTCCCTACTACTGAGATAATTGAAGTACAAGTTAACATTCTTGTACTGGGATACTGTGGATGGCAACATTTTGGTACACTCAAGATATCTTCCTATGTCCTGTAAACCTCAAGATTGTTGCCAGCAATCTTGCATCCACAAAACACTGTTAGATATAATTGATAATTAGGGAGAACATAAAAGTGTCAAGACAGTGGACGAGAGAATGTGCATTGGTGGAAGAACACCTGAATTTTCATGAGTTCTGCATCATTTGGACCCTACTAAATTAGGATAACTGTCTTGTAGCCCCTACTTCCTGTGTATGGTGTATTGGTTGCTTGACAAAGTTTGTATAATGGTTTATAGGTAAAAAGTGGTGATTACACTTAAAAGGAAAGTTGGTAGGCATCTCAGGAAAGATGGGTTTTCAAATTATACTCAAAGCTTTGAATGGTGGGAGACAATCTTACAGTGCGAGGTGAAGAATTTCATAGAGCAGGTGCAGCACGACGGAAGTGATGGTGGAGGAGGATTAACATGGATCTGCAGCAGGCTGAAGAGGGAGGTTAGTGGAATATCTGGATATGAGTGTGGAATAAAGTAGAATTATATCATGTGTGATTACATGTTTTATAGGTATTACATGTTTAATTTAATTTAATACCAGTTTAATTTAAATAATTTTCAGTCAAAGCCAGGTCTATATTTTAAAATCACAGCTGATCAAGTGTTATACGACCACCTTAACTTGGGTTTGTAGAAAAAAAGAATAAAAACACCAATTAACCCCTTCCATTGTAAATCCTAAAAACAGAATTTATGCTTACCTGATAAATTACTTTCTCTTGTGGTGTATCCAGTCCACGGCTTCATTCTTTACTTGTGGGATATTCTCATTCCCTACAGGAAGTGGCAAAGAGAGCACACAGCAGAGCTGTCCATATAGCTCCCCCTCTAGCTCCGCCCCCCAGTCATTCGACCGAAGGTTAGGAGAAAAAGGAGAAACCATAGGGTGCAGTGGTGACTGTAGTTTAAACAAAAAAATTATTTACCTGACTTAATTGCCAGGGCGGGCCGTGGACTGGATACACCGCAAGAGAAAGTAATTTATCAGGTAAGCATAAATTCTGTTTTCTCTTGCAAGGTGTATCCAGTCCACGGCTTCATCCTTTACTTGTGGGATACCAATACCAAAGCTTTAGGACACGGATGAAGGGAGGGAACAAGACAGGTACCTTAAACGGAAGGCACCACTGCTTGCAAAGCCTTTCTACCAAAGATCGCCTCCGAAGAAGCAAAAGTATCGAATTAGTAAAATTTGGCAAAAGTATGCAGTGAAGACCAAGTCGCTGCCTTACAAATCTGTTCAACAGAAGCCTCATTCTTGAAAGCCCATGTGGAAGCCACAGCTCTGGTAGAATGAGCAGTAATTCGTTCAGGAGGCTGCTGGCCAGCAGTCTCGTAAGCCAACCTGATGATGCTTTTCAGCCAGAAGGAAAGAGAGGTAGCAGTCGCTTTCTGACCTCTCCTCTTACCAGAATAAATGACAAACAAGGATGATGTTTGTCTGAAGTCTTTAGTTGCTTGTAAATAGAATTTTAAAGCACGAACCACATCAAGATTGTGTAGCAGGCGTTCCTTCTTAGAAGATGGGTTCGGACACAGAGAAGGAACTATTATTTCCTGGTTAATATTCTTGTTAGAAACAACCTTAGGAAGAAAACCAGGTTTGGTACGCAAAACAACCTTATCTGTGTGAAACACCAGGTAAGGTGAATCACACTGTAAAGCAGACAATTCTGAAACTCTTCGAGCAGAAGATATAGCTACCAAAAACAAAACTTTCCAAGATAATAACTTAATATCTATGGAATGTAAAGGTTCAAACGGAACCCCTTGAAGAACTGAAAGAACTAGATTTAGACTCCATGGCGGAGCCACAGGTTTATAAACAGGCTTGATTCTGACTAGAGCCTGAGCAATTGCTTGAACGTCTGGTACCTCTGCCAGACGCTTGTGTAAGAGAATAGACAGAGCAGATATCTGTCCCTTTAAGGAACTAGCTGACAATCCTTTCTTCAATCCCTCTTGGAGAAAAGACAATATTCTGGGAATCCTAATCTTACTCCATGAGTAACCCTTGGATTCACACCAACAAAGATATTTTCGCCATATCTTATGGTAGATTTTCCTAGTGACAGGCTTTCTAGCCTGAATCAGAGCATCTATACCTTAATCTTGAGAAACCACGCTTTGATAGAATTAAGCGTTCAATCTCCAAGCAGTCAGACACAGAGAAACTAGATTTGGATGCTTGAATGGACCCTGCATTAGAAGATCCTGCCTCAATGGCAGTGTCCATGGTGGAACAGATGACATGTCCACTAGGTCTGCATACCAAGTCCTGCGTGGCCACGCAGGCGCTATCAGAATCACCGAAGCCTTCTCCTGCTTGATTCTGGCGACCAGACGAGGGAGAAGAGGAAACGGTGGAAAGACATAAGCCAGATTGAAGGACCAAGGCGCTGCTAGAGCATCTATCAATATCACCTTGGGGTCCCTGGACCTGGATCCGTAGAGAGGAAGTTTGGTGTTCTGACGGGACGCCATCAGATCCAATTCTGGAGTGCCCCATAGCTGAGTCAGCTGAGCAAAAACCTCCGGGTGGAGTTCCCACTCCCCCGGGTGAAAAGTCTGACGACTTAGAAAATCCGCTTCCCAGTTGTCCACTCCTGGGATGTGAATTGCTGAGAGATGGCAGGAGTGATCCTCCGCCATCTTCCTTCCTTCATCGCCAAGGAACTCTTCGTTCCCCCCTGATGAATGATGTAAGCTACAGTTGTGATGTTGTCCGACTGAAATCTGATGAATTTGGACGCAGCTAGTTGAGGCCATGCCTGAAGCGCATTGAATATCGCTCTCAGTTCCAAAATGTTTATCGGGGGAAGAGATTCTTCCCGAGACCATAGGGCCTGAGCTTTCAGGGAGTCCCAGACTGCACCCCAGCCTAACAGACTGGCATCGGTCGTTACAATGATCCATTCTGGTCTGCGGAAACATGTTCCCTGAGACAGATGATCCTGAGACAACCACCAGAGAAGAGAGTCTCTGGCCCTCTGGTCCAATTGTATCTGAGGAGACAAGTCTACGTAATCCCCATTCCACTGTTTGAGCATGCACAGTTGCAGTGGTCTGAGATGTATTTGAGCAAAAGGGACTATGTCCATTGCCGCTACTATTAATCCGATTGCCTCCATGCACTGAACTATAGATGGCTGAGGAGTGGAATGAAGTACTCGGCAAGTAGCTAAAAGCTTTAACTTTCTGACCTCCGTCAGAAATATTTTCATTTCTACCGAATCTATTAGTGTTCCCAGGAAGGGAACCCTTGTGAGCAGGGACAGAGAACTATTTTCGATGTTCACCTTCCCCCCGTGAGACCTTAGAAAGGCCAGTACAATCTCCGTGTGATCCTTGGCTCTGGGAAAAGACGACGTCTGAATTAGGATGTCGTCTAGATAAGGCGCTACTGCTATGCCCCGCAGTCTTAGCACAGCCAGAAGGGAACCTAGCAACTTTGTGAAAATTCTGGGAGCAGTGGCCAAACCAAAGGGAAGAGCCACGAACTGGTAATGCTTGTCCAGAAAAGCGAACCTGAGAAACTGGTGATGATCTTTGTGGATAGGGATATGTAGGTACGCATCCTTTAAATCCACGGTAGTCATATATTGACCTTCCTGGATCATTGGTAAGATCGTTCGAATGGTCTCCATCTTGAATGATGGGACTCTGAGGAATTTGTTTAGAATTTTTAGATCCAGGATTGGTCTGAAAGTTCCCTCTTTTTTGAGAACCACAAACAGGTTTGAGTAAAAGCCCGTTCCTTTTTCTGCAATTGGAACTGAACATATCACTCCCATCATGAGTAGATCTTCTACACAGCGTAAGAACGCCTCTTTCTTTGTCTGGTCTGAAGACAGATGAGAAATGTGAAACCTTCCCCTTGGAAGGGAGTCCTTGAATTCTAGAAGATATCCCTGGGTAACAATCTCTACTACCCAGGGATCGTGAACATCTCTTGCCCAAGCCTGAGCGAAGAGAGAGAGTCTGCCCCCTACCAGATCCGTTCCCAGATCGGGGGCTACCCCTTCATGCTGTCTTGGTAGCAGCTGCAGGCTTTTTGGCCTGTTTACCCTTGTTCCAGCCCTGGTAAGGCTTCCAGGTTGCCTTGGGCTGTGAAGCGTTACCCTCTTGCTTTCCAGCTGTAGAGGCTGAAGCGGGACCGCTCCTGAAGTTACGAAAGGAACAAAAATTAGCCTTGTTTTTAGCCCTAAAGGGCTTGTCCTGAGGGAGAGCATGGCCCTTTCCCCCGGTGATTTCTGAAATAATCTCTTTCAATTCTGGCCCGAAAAGGGTCTTTCCTTTGAAAGGGATATTTAATAATTTGGATTTTGATGACACATCGGCCGACCATGGCTTGAGCCAAAGCACTCTGCGTGCCATAATGGCAAAACCTGATTTTTTTGCCGCTAACTTAGCTAATTGCAAAGCGGCATCTGTGATAAAAGAATTAGCCAGCTTTAGAGCCTTAAGTCTATCCATAATTTCGTCATATGAGGTCTCCGTCTGGAGCGACTCCTCCAGCACCTCAAACCAGAAAACCACTGCAGTAGTTACAGGAATAATGCAGGCAATAGGTTGGAGAAGGAAACCTTGTTGAACAAAAATTTTCTTAAGTAAACCTTCTAACTTTTTATCCATAGGATCTTTAAAAGCACAACTGTCTTCAATTGGTATGGTTGTGCGCTTAGCAAGTGTAGAAACAGCCCCCTCTACCTTAGGGACCGTCTGCCACGAGTCCGGCCTGGGGTCAGTTATGGGGAACATTTTCTTAAAAATAGGGGGGGGGAACAAAAGGGACACCTGGTATATCCCACTCCCTAGTAACAATATCCGCAACCCTTTTAGGGATCGGAAATGCATCAGTGGATACAGGGACCTCTAGGTACTTGTCCATTTTACACATTTTTTCTGGGACCACCATAGGATCACAATCATCCAGAGTGGCTAATACCTCCCTAAGCAAGACGCGGAGGTGTTCCAGTTTAAATTTAAATGCTAATGAATCTGATTCTGCCCGCTGAGAAACCTTTCCTGAGTCAGAAATTTCTCCTTCAGACATCAAATCCCTCACCGCCACTTCAGAGTGTTGTGAGGGTACATCAGATAAACCTCCCAAAGCTTCTGACTGCTCATAATCTGTTCTTAAAACAGAGCTATCACGCTTTGTAGGAAAAACAGGCAGTTTGGATA
The DNA here is from genome assembly GCF_027579735.1 of Bombina bombina. NCBI lineage: Eukaryota > Metazoa > Chordata > Amphibia > Anura > Bombinatoridae > Bombina > Bombina bombina. The sequence goes on from NC_069504.1 coordinate 1,073,372,419, forward strand.
GAAATGTCGCAAGGGAATTATCCATGACTGTTGCTAATTGTTGTAATGTAATAGGGGCCAATGCACTAGAGGTACTAGGCATCGCTTGCGCGGGTGTAACTGGTGGCGACACATGGGGAGAGGAAGGCGGACTATCCTCGTTACCTTCCGTCAAAGAATCATCTAGGGCTACATTTTTAAGTGACACAATATGATCTTTAAAGTGTATAGACACATTAGTGCACTTGGAACACAATTTTAGAGGGAGTTCCACCATGGCTTCTAAACACATAGAGCAAGGCCTCTCTTTAGTGTCAGACATGTGTAACAGACTAGTATTAATCACAAGCAGGCTTGGAAACACTTTATTCAAATAAAATTTACAATTTGAAAAACCGTTACTGTGCCTTTAAGAAATTTTACCAAACCGTGAAAAATGATCCAATCTCTCTGAAATTTTAACCGCATGAGGCTTTGAAAAGATTGCACAACAATTTTCAGCCCAATTAACCCCTTAATGCCCAAACCGGAGCAACCTAAAGCTGACAACCGGTTAATAAACTACAGCACCTTGCCACAGCTTACTGCTGTGGCCCTACCTGCCCCTGGGGATTAGTTTTGTGGAAACCAAGCTTCTTTGAAGTCCTCAAGTAGTCTTTGGACCCTCCACGTGAAGCTGCATGAACTGTCTGCAATATTAACTGCGCAACTGAGGCGCAAAATTTAGGCCCCCTCCACTCCGGAGTTGTGGGGCCTTCAAAATCCCAAATAGGTGACTAAACATATGCCATGTGGAATAAAACCCCATAATAGCACACCAAAGTGCATAAAAAATGTCTATAACGAGTATTTCTCCAACATAGGTGTGTCCGGTCCACGGCGTCATCCTTACTTGTGTGATATTCTCTTCCCCAACAGGAAATGGCAAAGAGTCCCAGCAAAGCTGGTCACATGATCCCTCCTAGGCTCCGCCCACCCCAGTCATTCTCTTTGCCGTTGCACAGGCAACATCTCCACGGAGATGGTTAAGAGTTTTTTGGTGTTTAAATGTAGTTTTTATTCTTCAATCAAGTGTTTGTTATTTTAAAATAGTGCTGGTATGTACTATTTACTCTGAAACAGAAAAAAGATGAAGATTTCTGTTTGTAAGAGGAAGATGATTTTAGCAGAAGTTACTAAAATCGATTGCTGTTTCCACACAGGACTGTTGAGATGAAGTAACTTCAGTTGGGGGAAACAGTTGGCAGACTTTTCTGCTTAAGGTATGACTGGCCATATTTCTAACAAGACTATGTAATGCTGGAAGGCTGTCATTTCCCCTTATGGGGACCGGTAAGCCATTTTCTTAGTTAAATAAAAGAATAAAGGGCTTCATAAGGGCTTAAAAAACTGGTAGACATTTTTCTGGGCTAAAACGATTGCTTTGATAGGCATATTTTGCAGATTCTAACTATTAATGGTTATTATAATCTTGGGGATTGTTTAGAAAAACGGCAGGCACTGTGCTGGACACCTTTTTCAGATGGGGGCCTTTTCTAGTTATAGACAGAGCCTCATTTTCGCGCCACTAATGTGCAGTTGTTTTTGGAGAGCAAGGCATGCAGATGCATGTGTGAGGAGCTAAGAATCACTGAAAAAGCTTATAGAAGGCATCATTTGGTATCGTATTCCCCTCTGGGCTTGGTTGGGTCTCAGCAAAGCATATAGCTGGGACTGTATAGGGGATAAATGTAAAAACGGCTCCGGTTCCGTTAATTTAAGGGTTAAAGCTCTGAAATTTGGTGTGCAATACTTTTAATGCTTTAAGACACTGTGGTGAAATTTTGGTGAATTTTGAACAATTCCTTCATACTTTTTCACATATTCAGTAATAAAGTGTTTTCAGTTTGAAATTTAAAGTGACAGTAACGGTTTTATTTTAAAACGTTTTTTGTGCTTTGTTGACAAGTTTAAGCCTGTTTAACATGTCTGTACCATCAGATAAGCTATGTTCTATATGTATGAAAGCCAAGGTGTCTCCCCATTTAAATTTATGTGATAATTGTGCCATAGTGTCCAAACAAAGTAGGGACAGCAATGCCACAGATAATGATATTGCCCAAGATGATTCCTCAAATAAGGGGAGTAAACATGATACTACATCATCCCCTTCTGTGTCTACACCAGTTTTGCCCACACAAGAGGCCCCTAGTACATCTAGTGCGCCAATTCTTATTACCATGCAACAATTAACGGCTGTAATGGATAACTCTATAGCAAACATTTTATCCAAAATGCCTACTTATCAGAGAAAGCGCGATTGCTCTGTTTTAAACACTGAAGAGCAAGAGGACGCTGATGATAACTGTTCTGACATACCCTCACACCAATCTGAAGGGGCCATGAGGGAGGTTTTGTCTGAGGGAGAAATTTCAGATTCAGGAAAAATTTCTCAACAAGCTGAACCTGATGTTGTGACATTTAAATTTAAATTAGAACATCTCCGCGCACTGCTTAAGGAGGTATTATCTACTCTGGATGATTGTGACAATTTGGTCATTCCAGAGAAATTATGTAAGATGGACAAGTTCCTAGAGGTTCCGGTGCCCCCCGACGCTTTTCCTATACCCAAGCGGGTGGCGGACATAGTAAATAAAGAGTGGGAAAGACCCGGCATACCTTTTGTCCCCCCCCCTATATTTAAGAAATTATTTCCTATAGTCGACCCCAGAAAGGACTTATGGCAGACAGTCCCCAAGGTCGAGGGGGCGGTTTCTACTCTAAACAAACGCACTACTATTCCTATCGAAGATAGTTGTGCTTTCAAAGATCCTATGGATAAAAAATTAGAGGGTTTGCTTAAAAAGATTTTTGTTCAGCAAGGTTACCTTCTACAACCAATTTCATGCATTGTTCCTGTCACTACGGCAGCGTGTTTCTGGTTCGAGGAACTAGAAAAGTCGCTCAATAAAGAATCTTCGTATGAGGAGGTTATGGACAGAGTTCAAGCACTTAAATTGGCTAACTCTTTTATTTTAGATGCCGCTTTGCAATTAGCTAGATTAGCGGCGAAAAATTCAGGGTTTGCTATCGTGGCACGCAGAGCGCTTTGGCTAAAGTCTTGGTCAGCGGATGTGTCTTCCAAGACAAAATTGCTTAACATCCCTTTCAAGGGTAAAACATTATTTGGACCTGATTTGAAAGAGATTATTTCAGACATCACTGGGGGAAAGGGCCACGCCCTCCCACAGGATAGGTCTTTTAAGGCTAAAAATAAGCCTAATTTTCGTCCCTTTCGCAGAAACGGACCAGCCTCTAATTCTACATCCTCTAAGCAAGAGGGTAATACTTCACAACCCAAACCAGCCTGGAGACCAATGCAAGGCTGGAACAAGGGTAAGCAGGCCAAGAAGCCTACCATTGCTACCAAAACAGCATGAAGGGATGGCCCCCGATCCGGGACCGGATCTGGTGGGGGGCAGACTTTCTCTCTTTGCTCAGGCTTGGGCAAGAGATGTTCAGGATCCTTGGGCGCTAGAAATAGTTTCTCAAGGTTATCTCCTGGAATTCAAGGAACTACCCCCAAGGGGAAGGTTCCACAGGTCTCAATTATCTTCAAACCAAATAAAAAGACAGGCATTCTTACATTGTGTAGAAGACCTGTTAAAGATGGGAGTGATTCATCCAGTTCCAATAAGAGAACAAGGGATGGGTTTTTATTCCAACCTGTTCATAGTTCCCAAAAAAGAGGGAACATTCAGACCAATTTTGGATCTCAAGATCCTAAACAAATTTCTCAAGGTTCCATCGTTCAAAATGGAAACTATTCGAACGATCCTACCTACTATCCAGGAAAATCAATTTATGACTACCGTGGATTTAAAGGATGCGTACCTACATATTCCTATCCACAAGGAACATCATCAGTTCCTAAGGTTCGCTTTTCTGGACAAGCATTACCAGTTTGTGGCACTTCCATTCGGATTAGCCACTGCTCCAAGGATTTTCACAAAGGTACTAGGGTCCCTTCTAGCGGTTCTAAGACCAAGGGGCATTGCAGTAGTACCTTACTTGGACGACATCCTGATTCAAGCGTCGTCTCTGTCAAAAGCAAAGGCTCATACGGACATCGTCCTAGCCTTTCTCAGATCTCACGGATGGAAGGTGAACAAAGAAAAAAGTTCTCTGTCCCCGTCAACAAGAGTTCCCTTCTTGGGAACAATAATAGATTCCTTAGAAATGAGGATTTTTCTGACAGAGGTCAGAAAATCAAAAATTCTAAGCTCTTGTCAAGTACTTCATTCTGTTCTTCGTCCTTCCATAGTGCAGTGCATGGAAGTAATAGGATTGATGGTTGCAGCAATGGACATAGTTCCTTTTGCACGAATTCATCTAAGACCATTACAACTGTGCATACTCAGACAGTGGAATGGGGATTATACAGACTTGTCTCCGACGATTCAAGTAGATCAAAAGACCAGAGATTCACTACGTTGGTGGCTGACCCTGGACAATCTGTCACAGGGAATGAGCTTCCGCAGACCAGAGTGGGTCATTGTCACGACCGACGCCAGCCTGGTGGGCTGGGGCGCGGTCTGGGAACCCCTGAAAGCTCAGGGTCTATGGTCTCGGGAAGAATCTCTTCTCCCGATAAACATTCTGGAACTGAGAGCGATATTCAATGCTCTCAAAGCTTGGCCTCAACTAGCAAAGGCCAAATTCATAAGGTTTCAATCAGACAACATGACGACTGTTGCATATATCAATCATCAGGGGGGAACAAGGAGTTCCCTGGCGATGGAAGAAGTGACCAAAATAATTCAATGGGCGGAGGATCACTCCTGCCACTTGTCTGCAATCCACATCCCAGGAGTGGAAAATTGGGAAGCGGATTTTCTGAGTCGTCAGACATTCCATCCGGGGGAGTGGGAACTCCATCCGGAAATCTTTGCCCAAATAACTCAATTATGGGGCATTCCAGACATGGATCTGATGGCGTCTCGTCAGAACTTCAAGGTTCCTTGCTACGGGTCCAGATCCAGGGATCCCAAGGCGACTCTAGTAGATGCATTAGTAGCACCTTGGACCTTCAACCTAGCTTATGTATTCCCACCGTTTCCTCTCATTCCCAGGCTGGTAGCCAGGATCAATCAGGAGAGGGCTTCGGTGATCTTGATAGCTCCTGCGTGGCCACGCAGGACTTGGTATGCAGACCTGGTGAATATGTCATCGGCTCCACCATGGAAGCTACCTTTGAGACAGGACCTTCTTGTTCAAGGTCCATTCGAACATCCGAATCTGGTTTCCCTCCAACTGACGGCTTGGAGATTGAACGCTTGATTTTATCAAAGCGTGGGTTTTCAGATTCTGTAATAGATACTCTGATTCAGGCTAGAAAGCCTGTAACTAGAAAAATTTACCATAAAATATGGAAAAAATATATCTGTTGGTGTGAATCTAAAGGATTCCCATGGAACAAGATACAAATTCCTAAGATTCTATCCTTTCTACAAGAAGGTTTGGAGAAAGGATTATCTGCAAGTTCTCTGAAGGGACAGATCTCTGCTTTATCTGTTTTACTTCACAAAAGGCTGGCAGCTGTGCCAGATGTTCAAGCATTTGTTCAGGCTCTGGTTAGAATCAAGCCTGTTTACAGACCTTTGACTCCTCCCTGGAGTCTAAATCTAGTTCTTTCAGTTCTTCAAGGGGTTCCGTTTGAACCCTTACATTCCGTAGATATTAAGTAATTATCTTGGAAAGTTTTGTTTTTGGTTGCAATTTCTTCTGCTAGAAGAGTTTCAGAGTTATCTGCTCTGCAGTGTTCTCCGCCCTATCTGGTGTTCCATGCAGATAAGGTGGTTTTGCGTACTAAGCCTGGTTTTCTTCCGAAAGTTGTTTCCAACAAAAATATTAACCAGGAGATAGTTGTACCTTCTTTGTGTCCGAATCCAGTTTCAAAGAAGGAACGTTTGTTACACAATTTGGACGTAGTCCGTGCTCTAAAATTCTATTTAGAGGCTACTAAAGATTTCAGACAAACATCTTCCTTGTTTGTTGTTTATTCTGGTAAAAGGAGAGGTCAAAAAGCGACTTCTACCTCTCTTTCCTTTTGGCTTAAAAGCATTATCCGATTGGCTTATGAGTCTGCCGGACGGCAGCCTCCTGAAAGAATCACAGCTCACTCCACTAGGGCTGTGGCTTCCACATGGGCCTTCAAGAACGAGGCTTCTGTTGACCAGATATGTAAGGCAGCGACTTGGTCTTCACTGCACACTTTTGCCAAATTTTACAAATTTGATACTTTTGCTTCTTCGGAGGCTATTTTTGGGAGAAAGGTTTTGCAAGCTGTGGTGCCTTCCGTTTAGGTGACCTGATTTGCTCCCTCCCTTCATCCGTGTCCTAAAGCTTTGGTATTGGTTCCCACAAGTAAGGATGATGCCGTGGACCGGACACACCTATGTTGGAGAAAACAGAATTTATGCTTACCTGATAAATTACTTTCTCCAACGGTGTGTCCGGTCCACGGCCCGCCCTGTTTTTTTTTTTAATGAGGTCTGATGAATTATTTTCTCTAACTACAGTCACCACGGTATCATATGATTTCTCCTATATATATTTCCTCCTGTCCGTCGGTCGAATGACTGGGGTGGGCGGAGCCTAGGAGGGATCATGTGACCAGCTTTGCTGGGACTCTTTGCCATTTCCTGTTGGGGAAGAGAATATCCCACAAGTAAGGATGACGCCGTGGACCGGACACACCGTTGGAGAAAGTAATTTATCAGGTAAGCATAAATTCTGTTTTTTTCCAATTAAATAATCGATTGCCCTATAACAGTGTCCACCAGCCTATTGAGCCCTGTTAAGTAAGCCTTCTTCTATACTGAGTCTCAGAACATGGCTTACCTTCCCCACATGGGGATTCTTGTCAGTCTTCTAGCATTAACTGAGTCTTGTCTAGAAAAAAATGACTGAACATACCTTATTGCAGTTAAGCCTGCAAACTGTTCCCCCCAACTGAAGTTTTCTGGTACTCCTCAGTCCTGTGTGGGAACAGCAATTGATTTTAGTTACAACATGCTTAAATAATTTTCCTCTCAGCAGAATTCTTCATCACATTTCTGCTATAGAGTAAATAGTACGAACCGGTACCATTTAAAAATAACAAACTCTTGATTGAAGATATAAAACTACAAATCTAACACCACATTCACTTTACCCTTCCGCAGAGTGACCCTGCTGTCAGATCCGGCAAAGAGAATGACTGGGGGGCGGAGCTAGAGGGGGAGCTATATGGACAGCTCTGCTGTGTGCTCTCTTTGCCACTTCCTGTAGGGAATGAGAATATCCCACAAGTAAAGGATGAAGCCGTGGACTGGATACACCTTGCAAGAGAAATATCCCCTTTGACTATTTCTTCCCTTTTGATTTTAAGATTATGCTCATCACTTTATCTAACTAGCCACCATCTTCCATCAATTACAGGACCAGTTTTCACCATGACCTCTCCGGCTGAAATTATGATGTTAATTACAATGGTATTGAATAATTGTCTGCCAAACGTGTGTAGGCACTTGATATATCCATATAAAATCAATCGTGACCTCACATACAATGTTACACTTTGGCTGACATATTTATGTCATTTGAAATTAAAAAAAGAACATTTGATGAATGATAATACTGATATACAGAAGATGTATGTCTGTTTACAACTTCATAGATCATACCATAAAGATTCTCTTTTCTGGTCTGACCTTGATTTCACTCTTCCAGAAATCAATCATTTTAAAATCTAAATGCAGTGACAAATGTCAAATTTAAAAAGCATTCCTTTAGAGCAGTGGTGGAAAGCAGTAAGGTTAGGCCATGTACCACACCCCTTCAAGGTGAGCCTGTGTTCACATCTAGAGGAGGAAAAAGGTTTTATTGGTAAACCAGCAAACACATCTTAAAGGGATATGAAACCCAACATTTTTCATGATTCAGATAAAGGCCTCTATTTAACAAGGTCTGGCGGACCTGATCCCACAGTGCGGATCAGGTCCGCCAGACCTCGCTGAATACGGAGAGCAATACGCTCTCCGTATTCAGCATTGCACCAGCAGCTCACAAGAGCTGCTGGTGCAACGCCACCTCCTGCAGACTCGCGGCCAATGGGCCGCCAGCAGGGGGGCTGTCAATCAACCCAATCGTACTTGATCGGGTTGATTTCTGGAAATGTCTGTCCGAATGCTCAGAGCAGTCGGACAGGTTATGGAGCAGCGGTCTTTGTGACCACTGCTTCATAACTGCTGTTTCTGGCGAGTCTGAAGAGTCGCCAGAATAACGGGTCGTCAAGCTCCTTTCGGAGCTTGATAGATAGGCCCCAATGCATGCAATTCTAAACAAGTTTCAGATGTACTTTTCTTCCTTTTCTTGGCATCTTTTGTTATAAAGCAGAGACATATGCTTAGGAGCCGGCCCATTTCTGGAGCACTATATGGGAGCAGTTTTGCAAGAATGTTATCCATTTGCAAGAGCACTATTTCCTGCCCTGTAGTGCTCCAGATGCCTACCTAGGTATCTCTTCAACCCAGAATATCATGGGAACAAAGCAAATTTGACAATAAAAGTAAATTGGAATTTGTTTTTAAAATTATATGCTCTGTCTGATTCACAAAATTATCTTTTTGGGTTTCATATGCCTTTAACTATCCCTTTTCACCCCTTCCCTTTCTCCTTAATTCTCTGCAATAGCTATTAACTATGGCCTAGATTTAGAGTTGGGCGGTAGCCGTGAAAACCAGCGTTAGAGGCTCCTAACGCTGGTTTTTACCGCCCGCTGGTATTTGGAGTCAGTCAGGAAAGGGTCTAACGCTCACTTTCCAGCCGCGACTTTTCCATACCGCAGATCCCCATTTCAATGGGATCTTTCTAACTCCGGTATTTAGAGTCTTGGCTGAAGTGAGCGTTAGAAATCTAACGACAAAACTCCAGCCGCAGAAAAAAGTCAGTAGTTAAGAGCTTTCTGGGCTAACGCCGGTTTATAAAGCTCTTAACTACTGTGCTCTAAAGTACACTAACACCCATAAACTACCTATGTACCCCTAAACCGAGGTCCCCCCACATCGCCGCCACTCGATTACATTTTTTTAACCCCTAATCTGCCGACCGCTCCCTACGTTATACTTATGTACCCCTAATCTGCTGCCCCTAACACCGCCGACCCCTATATTATATTTATTAACCCCTAACCTGCCCCCCACAACGTCGCCGCCAGCTACCTACAATAATTAACCCCTAATCTGCCGACCACAAAGCGCCGCCAGCTAAGTTATCCCTATGTACCCCTAATCTGCTGCCCCTAACACCGCCGACCCCTATATTATATTTATTAACCCCTAATCTGCCCCCCCAACGTCGCCGCCACCTACCTACACTTATTAACCCCTAATCTGCCGAGCGGACAGCACCGCTACTATAATAAAGTTATTAACCCCTAATCCGCCTCACTCCCGCCTCAATAACCCTATAATAAATAGTATTAACCCCTAATCTGCCCTCCCTAACATCGCCGACACCTAACTTCAAACATTAACCCCAAATCTGCCGACCGGAGCTCACCGCTATTCTAATTATTAGAATAGCGGTGAGCTCCGGTCGGCAGATTTGGGGTTAATATTAGAATAGCGGTGAGCTCCGGTCGGCAGATTTGGGGTTAATGTTTGAAGTTAGGTGTCGGCGATGTTAGGGAGGGCATAAACTACCTATGTACCCCTAAACCGAGGTCCCCCCACATCGCCGCCACTCGATTACATTTTTTTAACCCCTAATCTGCCGACCGCTCCCTACGTTATACTTATGTACCCCTAATCTGCTGCCCCTAACACCGCCGACCCCTTTATTATATTTATTAACCCCTAACCTGCCCCCCACAACGTCGCCGCCAGCTACCTACAATAATTAACCCCTAATCTGCCAACCGCAAAGCGCCGCCAGCTAAGTTATCCCTATGTACCCCTAATCTGCTGCCCCTAACACTGCCGACCCCTATATTATATTTATTAACCCCTAATCTGCCCCCCCAACGTCGCCGCCACCACCTACCTACACTTATTAACCCCTAATCTGCCGAGCGGACAGCACAGCTACTATAATAAAGTTATTAACCCCTAATCCGCCTCACTCCCGCCTCAATAACCCTATAATAAATAGTATTAACCCCTAATCTGCCCTCCCTAACATCGCCGACACCTAACTTCAAACATTAACCCCAAATCTGCCGACCGGAGCTCACCGCTATTCTAATAAATGTTTTAACCCCTAAAGCTAAGTCTAACCCTAACAAAACGAAATAAATTAACTCTTATTATATAAATTATGCCTATTTAAAGCTAAATACTTACCTGTAAAATAAACCATAATATAGCTACAATACAAATAATAATTATATTGTAGCTATTATAGGATTGATATTTATTTTACAGGCAACTTTGTATTTATTTTAATCAGGTACAATAGCTATTAAATAGTTAATAACTATTTAATAGCTAAAATAGTTAAAATAATTACAAAATTACCTGTAAAATAAATCCTAACCTAAATTACAATTAAACCTAACACTAAACTATCAATAAATTAATTAAATAAAATACCTACAATTGTCTACAATTAAACCTAACACTACACTATCAATAAATTAATTAAATACAATATCTACAAATAAATACAATGAAATAAACTAACTAAAGTACAAAAAATAAAAAAGAACTAAGTTACAAAAAATAAAAAAATATTTACAAACATTAGAAAAATATTACAACAATTTTAAACTAATTACACCTACTCTAAGCCCCCTAATAAAATTACAAAGACCCCCAAAATAAAAAAATGCCCTACCCTATTCTAAATTACTAAAGTTCAAAGCTCTTTTACCTTACCAGCCCTGAACAGGGCCCTTTGCGGGGCATGCCCCAAAGAATTCAGCTCTTTTGCCTGTAAAAAAAACACATACAATACCCCCCCAACATTACAACCCACCACCCACATACCCCTAATCTAACCCAAACCCCCCTTAAATAAACCTAACACTAAGCCCCTGAAGATCTTCCTACCTTATCTTCACCATGCCAGGTTCACCGATCCGTCCTCGGAAGTCTTGATCCAAGCCTCGGAAGTGTTGATCCAAGCCCAAGTGGGGGGCTGAAGAGTGACGTCCATCCTCGGGCTGAAGTCTGGATCCAAGCGGCGGCTGAAGAAATCCATCATCGGGCTGAAGTCGGAAGTCCATCATCGGGATGAAGTCTTCTATCAAGCAGCATCTTCAATCTTCTTTCTTCCGGAGCGGAGCGGAGCCATCTTCTTCCCAGCCGACGCGGATCCATCCTCTTCTAACGACGCCTACTAGCCGAATGACGGTTCCTTTAAATGACGTCATCCAAGATGGCATCTGTCGAATTCCGATTGGCTGATAGGATTCTATCAGCCAATCGGAATTAAGGTAGGAAAATTAATTCCGATTGGCTGATAGAATCCTATCAGACAATCGTAATTCGGCGGACGCCATCTTGGATGACGTCATTTAAAGGAACCGTCATTCGGCTAGTAGGCGTCGTTAGAAGAGGATGGATCCGCGTCGGCTGGGAAGAAGATGGCTCCGCTCCGGAAGAAAGAAGATTGAAGATGCTGCTTGATAGAAGACTTCATCCCAATGATGGACTTCCGACTTCAGCCCGATGATGGATTTCTTCAGCCGCCGCTTGGATCCAGACTTCAGCCCGAGGATGGACGTCACTCTTTAGCCCCCCGCTTGGGCTTGGATCAACACTTCCGAGGCTTGGATCAAGACTTCCGAGGACGGATCGGTGAACCTGGCATGGTGAAGATAAGGTAGGAAGATCTTCAGGGGCTTAGTGTTAGGTTTATTTAAGGGGGGTTTGGGTTAGATTAGGGGTATGTGGGTGGTGGGCTGTAATGTTGGGGGGGGGTATTGCATGTGTTTTTTTTACAGGCAAAAGAGCTGAATTCTTTGGGGCATGCCCCGCAAAGGGCCCTGTTCAGGGCTGGTAAGGTAAAAGAGCTTTGAACTTTTTTAATTTAGAATAGGGTAGGGCATTTTTTTATTTTGGGGGTCTTTGTTATTTTATTAGGGGGCTTAGAGTAGGTGTAATTAGTTTAAAATTGTTGTAATATTTTTCTAATGTTTGTAAATATTTTTTTATTTTTTGTAACATAGTTCTTTTTTATTTTTTGTACTTTAGTTAGTTTATTTCATTGTATTTATTTGTAGATATTGTATTTAATTAATTTATTGATAGTGTAGTGTTAGGTTTAATTGTAGATAATTGTAGGTATTTTATTTAATTAATTTATTGATAGTGTAGTATTAGGTTTAATTGTAACTTAGATTAGGATTTATTTTACAGGTAATTTTGTAATTATTTTAACTATTTTAGCTATTAAATAGTTCTTAACTATTTAATAGCTATTGTACCTGGTTAAAATAAATACAAAGTTACCTGTAAAATAAATATAAATCCTAAAATAGCTATAATATAATTATAATTTATATTGTAGCTATATTAGGGTTTATTTTACAGGTAAGTATTTAGCTTTAAATAGGAATAATTTATTTAATAAGAGTTAATTTATTTTGTTAGATTTAAATTATATTTAATTTAGGGGGGTGTTAGTGTTAGGGTTAGACTTAGCTTTAGGGGTTAATCCATTTATTACAGTAGCGGCGAGATTCGGTCGGCAGATTAGGGGTTAATAATTGAAGTTAGGTGTCAGCGATGTTAGGGAGGGCAGATTAGGGGTTAATACTATTTATTATAGGGTTATTGAGGCGGGAGTAAGGCGGATTAGGGGTTAATAACTTTATTATAGTAGCGGTGCAGTCCGCTCGGCAGATTAGGGGTTAATAAGTGTAGGCAGGTGGAGGCGACGTTGAGGGGGGCAGATTAGGGGTTAATAAATATAATATAGGGGTCGGCGGTGTTAGGCGCAGCAGATTAGGGGTACATAGCTATAATGTAGGTGGCAGCGGTGTACGGAGCGGCAGATTAGGGGTTAATAATAATATGCAGGGGTCAGCGATAGCGGGGGCGGCAGATTAGGGGTTAATAAGTGTAAGGTTAGGGGTGTTTAGACTCGGGGTTCATGTTAGGGTGTTAGGTGCAGACTTAGGAAGTGTTTCCACATAGCAAACAATGGGGCTGCGTTAGGAGCTGAACGCTGCTTTTTTGCAGGTGTTAGGTTTTTTTTCAGCTCAAACAGCCCCATTGTTTTCTATGGGGGAATCGTGCACAAGCACGTTTTTGAAGCTGGCCGCGTCCGTAAGCACTGCTGATATCGAGAGTTGAAGTTGCGGTAAATATGCTATACGCTCCTTTATTGGAGCCTAACGCAGCCATTCTGTGAACTCTAAATACCAGCGGTATTTAAAAGGTGCGGCCAGAAAAAAGCACGCGTAGCTAACGCACCCCTTTGTCCGCAAAACTCTAAATCTAGGCGTAAATTTTTGCAATGCAGTAGCTGCCACGATGCTCAAGTAAGATGCCATCATTACCAAATTGGCACTATTGACATGATGTGGCTGCAACAATTTCAACTGTGCATCAATGTTGCAGGTGACAGTGGGACCATGGGTGCAAACTAATATTTTCCTGGTACAATCCAAGAGCGAGAGGCTGGGGGAGGTGCCTTGGCAGCTGGGTGGGGACCAGTGTTCCTTCTAAGGCCAGATTTTGTGGGCGGCACAGCAGTGAAACATAAGGTAACCATACCTTGCTGTCTGCAGTGTTTAGTGTTTGCTAACGGCAGGTTGTGGTTCACTAATTAAAATCTGGCCTTAGAGGAAACACTGGTGTGGACATACAAACATTGTCAGTTTGCAGTAGGCAGAGCTGAGTCAATGCAGCAGTGGGTGGGTGTTTTTTTGTGGGTTTAGGTTGTCCACAGTTGGGGGTCCTGTGTTTGCAAATGCCTGTTGCTTTGCAATGTGTGGCAGCCTTCTTTGGCAAACAAAGGGTTAAACCTAGGTCTAGCCCTAACATAATGGTGCCATTGATCTATTACTATGATGGCTGATGGGTGGCATTCTTGAAGCAAAATGTAATTGGCGACAAGTTCTCAGGATAAATGTGATGTTTCTCCACAACACTGCAAATGCAATATTTTATGACAATATTAAAAGCTCTGAAATACCATTTCCAATACACATATTACTGTGGTGTTGAACACTTTCACACTAAAAGGTCTAGTATTGGAGTTAAACATACCATATGATCCTATTGAGAATTTGAGAACTACATACTGATTTTCTATCACCTCCTGGAATATTGAGACTGGAAACTTAGGCCTAGATTTGGAGTTCGGCGGTAGCCGTCAAAACCAGCGTTAGAGGCTCCTAACGCTGGTTTTGGCCGCCCGCTGGTATTTGGAGTCAGTGATTAAAGGGTCTAACGCTCACTTTTCAGCCGCGACTTTTCCATACCGCAGATCCCCCTACGCCATTTGCGTATCCTATCTTTTCAATGGGATCTTTCTAACGCCGGTATTTAGAGTCGTTTCTGAAGTGAGCGTTAGAGCTCTAACGACAAAACTCCAGCCGCCTGAAAATAGCAGGAGTTAAGAGCTTTCTGGCTAACGCCGGTTCATAAAGCTCTTAACTACTGTACCCTAAAGTACACTAACACCCATCAACTACCTATGTACCCCTAAACCGAGCTCCCCCCACATCGCCGCCACTCGATTAAAATTTTTAACCCCTAATCTGCCGACCGCCACCTACGTTATACTTATGTACCCCTAATCTGCTGCCCCTAACCCCGCCGACCCCTGTATTACATTTATTAACCCCTAACCTGCCCCCCACAACGTCGCCGCCAGCTACTTAAAATAATTAACCCCTAATCTTCCGACCGCAAAGCGCCGCCACCTACGTTATCCCTATGTACCCCTAATCTGCTGCCCCTAACACCGCCGACCCCTATATTATATTTATTAACCCCTAATCTGCCCCCCTCAACGTCGCCGACACCTGCCTACACTTATTAACCCCTAATCTGCCGAGCGGACCTGAGCGCTACTATAATAAAGTTATTAACCCCTAACCCGCCTCACTAACCCTATCATAAATAGTATTAACCCCTAATCTGCCCTCCCTAACATCGCCGACACCTAACTTCAATTATTAACCCCTAATCTGACGACCGCAGCTCACTGCTATTCTAATAAATGTATTAACCCCTAAAGCTAAGTCTAACCCTAACACTAACACCCCCCTAACTTAAATATAATTTACATCTAACGAAATAAATTAACTCTTATTAAATAACTTATTCCTATTTAAAGCTAAATACTTACCTGTAAAATAAATCCTAATATAGCTACAATATAAATTATAATTATATTATAGCTATTTTAGGATTAATATTTATTTTACAGGCAACTTTGTAATTATTTTAACCAGGTACAATAGCTATTAAATAGTTAAGAACTATTTAATAGTTACCTAGTTAAAATAATAACTAATTTACCTGTAAAATAAATCCTAACCTAAGATATAATTAAACCTAACACTACCCTATCAATAAAATAATTAAATAAACTACCTACAATTACCTACAATTAACCTAACACTACACTATCAATAAATTAATTAAACACAATTCCTACAAATAAATACAATTAAATAAAGTAGCTAAAGTACAAAAAATAAAAAAGAACTAAGTTACAAAAAATAAAAAAATATTTACAAACATAAGAAAAATATTACAACAATTTTAAACTAATTACACCTACTCTAAGCCCCCTAATAAAATAACAAAGACCCCCAAAATAAAAAATTCCCTACCCTATTCTAAATTAAAAAAGTTACAAGCTCTTTTACCTTACCAGCCCTGAACAGGGCCCTTTGCGGGGCATGCCCCAAGAATTTCAGCTCTTTTGCCTGTAAAAGAATAAATACAATACCCCCCCCCCCCAACATTACAACCCACCACCCACATACCCCTAATCTAACCCAAACCCCCCTTAAATAAACCTAACACTAAGCCCCTGAAGATCTTCCTACCTTGTCTTCACCATCCAGGTTCACCGATCCGTCCTGAAGAGCTCCTCCGATGTCCTGATCCAAGCCCAAGCGGGGGGCTGAAGAGGTCCATGATCCGGTCAAAGTCTTCATCCAAGCGGGGCAGAAGAGGATCTTCCATCCGATTGAAGTCATCATCCAGGCGGCATCTTCTATGGTCTTCCATCCGGAGCGAAGCGGCAGGATCCTGAAGACCTCCAGCGCGGAACATCCATCCGGACCGACGACTGAACGACGAATGACTGTTCCTTTAAGGGACGTCATCCAAGATGGCGTCCCTCGAATTCCAATTGGCTGATAGGATTCTATCAGCCAATCGGAATTAAGGTAGGAAAATTCTGATTGGCTGATGGAATCAGCCAATCAGAATCTAGTTCAATCCGATTGGCTGATCCAATCAGCCAATCAGATTGAGCTTGCATTCTATTGGCTGTTCCGATCAGCCAATAGAATGCGAGCTCAATCTGATTGGCTGATTGGATCAGCCAATCGGATTGAACTAGATTCTGATTGGCTGATTCCATCAGCCAATCAGAAAATTCCTACCTTAATTCCTATTGGCTGATAGAATCCTATCAGCCAATTGGAATTCGAGGGACGCCATCTTGGATGACGTCCCTTAAAGGAACAGTCATTCGTCGTTCAGTCGTCGGTCCGGATGGATGTTCCGCGCTGGAGGTCTTCAGGATCCTGCCGCTTCGCTCCGGATGGAAGACCATAGAAGATGCCGCCTGGATGATGACTTCAATCGGATGGAAGATCCTCTTCTGCCCCGCTTGGATGAAGACTTTGACCGGATCATGGACCTCTTCAGCCCCCCGCTTGGGCTTGGATCAGGACATCGGAGGAGCTCTTCAGGACGGATCGGTGAACCTGGATGGTGAAGACAAGGTAGGAAGATCTTCAGGGGCTTAGTGTTAGGTTTATTTAAGGGGGGTTTGGGTTAGATTAGGGGTATGTGGGTGGTGGGTTGTAATGTTGGGGGGGGGGGTATTGTATTTATTCTTTTACAGGCAAAAGAGCTGAAATTCTTGGGGCATGCCCCGCAAAGGGCCCTGTTCAGGGCTGGTAAGGTAAAAGAGCTTGTAACTTTTTTAATTTAGAATAGGGTAGGGAATTTTTTATTTTGGGGGTCTTTGTTATTTTATTAGGGGGCTTAGAGTAGGTGTAATTAGTTTAAAATTGTTGTAATATTTTTCTTATGTTTGTAAATATTTTTTTATTTTTTGTAACTTAGTTCTTTTTTATTTTTTGTACTTTAGCTACTTTATTTAATTGTATTTATTTGTAGGAATTGTGTTTAATTAATTTATTGATAGTGTAGTGTTAGGTTAATTGTAGGTAATTGTAGGTAGTTTATTTAATTATTTTATTGATAGGGTAGTGTTAGGTTTAATTATATCTTAGGTTAGGATTTATTTTACAGGTAAATTAGTTATTATTTTAACTAGGTAACTATTAAATAGTTCTTAACTATTTAATAGCTATTGTACCTGGTTAAAATAATTACAAAGTTGCCTGTAAAATAAATATTAATCCTAAAATAGCTATAATATAATTATAATTTATATTGTAGCTATATTAGGATTTATTTTACAGGTAAGTATTTAGCTTTAAATAGGAATAAGTTATTTAATAAGAGTTAATTTATTTTGTTAGATGTAAATTATATTTAAGTTAGGGGGGTGTTAGTGTTAGGGTTAGACTTAGCTTTAGGGGTTAATACATTTATTAGAATAGCGGTGAGCTCCGGTCGGCAGATTAGGGGTTAATAATTGAAGTTAGGTGTCGGCGATGTTAGGGAGGGCAGATTAGGGGTTAATACTATTTATGATAGGGTTAGTGAGGCGGATTAGGGGTTAATAACTTTATTATAGTAGCGCTCAGGTCCGCTCGGCAGATTAGGGGTTAATAAGTGTAGGCAGGTGTCGGCGACGTTGTGGGGGGCAGATTAGGGGTTAATAAATATAATATAGGGGTTGGCGGTGTTAGGGGCAGCAGATTAGGGGTACATAGGGATAACATAGGTTGCGGCGGTTTACGGAGCGGCAGATTAGGGGTTAAAAAAAAAATGCAGGGCTCAGCGATAGCGGGGGCGGCAGATTAGGGGTTAATAAGTGTAAGGTTAGGGGTGTTTAGACTCGGGGTACATGTTAGAGTGTTAGGTGCAGACGTAGGAAGTGTTTCCCCATAGGAAACAATGGGGCTGCGTTAGGAGCTGAACGCTGCTTTTTTGCAGGTGTTAGTTTTTTTTTCAGCTCAAACAGTCCCATTGTTTCCTATGGGAGAATCGTGCACGAGCACGTTTTTGAGGCTGGCCGCGTCCGTAAGCAACTCTGGTATCGAGAGTTGCATTTGCGGTAAAAATGCTCTACGCTCCTTTTTTGGAGCCTAACGCAGCATTTGTTTGAACTCTCGATACCAGAGTTAAATTTATGGTGCGGCCAGAAAAAAGCCCGGGAAGCGTTAACAGCCCTTTTACCGCCAAACTCCAAATCTAGGCCTTAGAAGAGTTGAAGAGATTCACTTTAGAAGAAACAATGTAAGAGAAAGATTGCAATGTGACAGTGCTAATGACAGGGGAATAATTATTTAATGGAAGAAGACAGAGCCATTTGTAATGCAGCCTGTTAATAAGATTAATGAAGGAAATGAACACATAGCACAGCCGTGAATCTTCAATAATTTAACAGAGATGGAGAAGCTTAGTTTTAAGGTGGCCAAGAAATGTCTACTCTGGTGAGAGTCAAAAGAAGAGACAGGGCCCATCACATACGCAGTCTGGAACCAACATGTCAGAGTGGAAGTAATAGCACTCTTGCTATTTCAGCTTCTTGAAATAATGAATAGAATGAAGCTTCTATGCTCATGAATCCCAACTCTAAGACCCAGAACACAGTCATATGATATGTTCCACCATAGGCACCTGAAACAGTTATTATATTCTATTCTATTGAAAAATAATTCTGATTGACTAGATTGATAGTCAAGGTCTCTGTCATTTGGAATACAAATAATCTATACACATAATTCACTGCAATATACAATCACAGCTATATTTTCTGACAGGGATAATCTCTGTAGAAAAACAACAGAAGCTTTGACAACTAGTGCACGCACATTACTTGAGACTGGAAAGATCGCTTGCATTTTTCTCATGTTCCTATGCTATTCTATAAAGTCTATTTCATAAAAGTCTGAATAGTTTGCACCAGCAGTGCATTGGTGACCACAGCTCAGCTACGCTCTATTCTAATGTTGGAGCGTTGGACAAGTATATTTTTTACACAAAGGCAAGAGGATTCCAAATTCCTTTTAACCGTTGCTAGTTAAGAGAACATAAAAATATAATAGTTCCATTTTTTTAGTGAATCATGGGTAATTAGGACTATTTTTATTTACTAATTCTGCAGTGGCTTGTCCAGTCTCCCCAATTTTACGCTATTCTACTGAGCATATTTACTACATATACAGTACATAGCAGTGTTTTCCCTGGACTTTTTTAATAAGTGCACCACCTGGCTGCTTACACTGACCACTTAGCTAAAATGTAAGCTAATATTAGGCTTAGAATAGCTAATATTACAATGTTCCAATGTTTATTGCACTAAATATCATTAAATATATTTCTATGAATATTATGAATTATGCAATTAATTTGTAGCGCATTGTAATGCCGATAGCTCGGACACTCTATGAGCAGAAGAAATAGCAACCAGAAATAAAACTTTCCAAGACAGAAGTTTAATGTCCAAGGAACGCATAGGTTCAAATGGAACACCTTGAAGAACATTAAGAACTAAATTAAGACTCCATGGAGGAGCAATAGGCTTAAATACAGGTCTGATCCTGACCAGAGCCTGACAGAAAGATTGAACATCTGGAACCCTGCCAGACATTTATGTAGTAACACCAACAAAGCCGAGATATGACCCTTCAAGGAACTAGTCGACAATCCCTCTTGGAGAATGGCTAAAATTTTCGGAATCCTAATCTTACTCCACCAGTAGCCATTAGAGTCGTAACCAATAAAGATATTTACGCCATATCTTATGGTAAATCTTTCTAGTTACCGGCTTATGAGCCTGAACTAAGGTCTCAATGACCGAAACAGAAAAACCTCGTTTTGACAAAATCAAACGTTCAATCTCCAAGCAGTCAGCTTCAGAGAAACTAGATTCGGGTGAAGGAAGGGACCTTGAATGAGAAGATCCTTCCTCAACGGAAGTCTCCAGGGTGGTAGAGACGACATGTCTACCAGGTCCAAATACCAAGTCTTGTGAGGCCAGGCAGGAGCAATGATGATCACCGGAGCCCTCTCCTGTTTGATTCGAGCAATGACCAGAGGAAGAAGAGCAAACGGGGTAAACAGGTATGCTAGCTTGAAGGACCAAGGAACTGCCAGAGCATCTATCAGTTCCGCCTGCGGATCTCTGGACCTCGTCCCCTACCTCGGAAGCTTGGCATTCTGTCAAGATGCCATGAGATCCAACTCCGGTTGACTTCATTTGAGGATCAGACTTGAGAACACTTCCGGATGAAGTTCCCACTCGCCCGGATGGAAAGTCTGTCTGCTTAGGAAATCCGCCTCCCAGTTGTCCACTCCTGGGATGTGGATCGCTGACAGATGACAAGAACGGTTCTCCGCCCACTGAATGATCTTGGACACTTCTGACATCGCCAAGGAACTCCTCGTTCCTCCCTGATGATTGATGTATGCGACAGTCGTTATGTTGTCCAACTGAAACCTGATGAACTGGGCCGAGGCCAAATGAGGCCAGGCCAGAAGCGTATTGAAAATCACTCTCAGTTCCAGAATGTTGATAGGAAGAAGAGACTCCGCCCGGGTCCACACTCCCTGAGTCTTCAGAGAACCCCAGACGGCTCCCCATCCTAAAAGACTGGCGTCTGTTGTCACAATCACCCAGGAAGGTCTGCGAAAGCAGGTTCCCTGAGAAAGATGATCCAGAGACAACCTCCATTGAAGAGAGTCTCTTGTCTCCTTCTCCATGACTATTTGAGGAGACAAGTCCGCATAATCTCCATTCCACTGTCTAAGCATGTTCAGCTGCAGAGGTCTGAGATGGAACCGAGCAAATGGGACAATGTCCATCGCCGCTACCATCAATACGATTGCCTCCATACACTGGGCCACAGATGGATTTTGAGTGGTTTGGCATACTCGACAGGTATCTATAATCTTTGATTTCCTGACTTCTGTCAGAAAAATCCTCATTTGAACCGAATCTATTAAAGTTCCCAAAAAGGTAACCCTTGTCTTTGGGAATAGAGAACTCTTTTCTAAATTTACCTTCCACCCGTGAGATCTCAGAAAGGCTATGACAATGTCGGTGTGAGACTTTGCTTGATTGCAAGATGGCGCCTGGATTAGAATATTGTCCAGGTAAGGTGCTACTATAATTCCCCTTGGTCTTAGGACCCACAAAAGAGACCCCAGAACCTTTGTGAAAATTCTGGGTGCTGTGGCCAACCCAAATGGAAGAGCCACAAACTGGAAATGTTTGTCCAGAAATGCAAATCTTAGGAACTTGTGATGCTCCTTGTGGATAGCAACATGAAGATAAGCATCCTTTAAGTCCACCGTCGTTATGAATTGACCCTCCTGGATCAAGGGTAGAATAGTGTGAATAGTCTCCATCTTGAATGATGGAATCCTGAGAAATTTGTTTAGACTCTTGAGGTCTAAGATTGGCCTGAAAGTTCCCTCTTTTTTGGGAACTACGAACAGATTGGAATAAAAACCTTCTCCTTGTTCCTGAGTAGGAACTGGAGCAATTACTCCCATGGAGGAGAGGTCTCTTACACAACATAAGAACGCCTCTCTTTTTATATGGTTTGCAGATAACCTTAAAAGGAGAAACCTTCCCCGAGGAGGAAAGGCTTTGAACTCCAGTCTGTATCCCCTGGAAACAATCTCTATAGTCCAGGGACCCTGAACATCTCTTACCCAGGCCTGAACGAAAAAGGATAGTCTGCCCCCGACCAGATCCGGCCCTGGATTGGGAGCAAACCCTTCATGCTGTCTTGGATTCAGCAGCAGGTTTCTAGGATTGTTTCCCCTTGTTCCATGACTGGTTGGGTCTCCAAGTAGGCTTAGGCTGGGTAAAGTTTCCGTCCTGTCTGACGGAGGAAACAAAGGAATTACTCTTGAAATTTCGAAAGGAGTGAAAATTACTTTGATGTCCTTTTAGCTTGTTTCTCTTATCCTGAGGAAGTAGATGACCCTTACCTCCAGAGATATCGGAAATAATTTCCTTTAGGCCAGGTCCAAACAAAGTCTTTCCCTTGTAAGGAATTGCTAGAAGCTTAGACTTGGAGGACACTTGCGGGCCAAGATAGAAAACCCAGAAGTCTTTGCAGCTAATTTAGTAATTTGTAACGAAGCATCAGTAATAAAGGCATTAGCTAATTTCAGCGCCTTAATCCTATCCTGGATGGAGAATAAGGAATACCTGGTCTGTCCCATTCCTTAGAGATAATCTCCAAAGTCTTCTTAGGTATTGGAAAAACATCCGAATAAGAGGGAGTTTCAAAATATTTATCCATCTTACACAACTTTTCAGGAGCCACTACTACTGTAGAGTCACAATCATCCAAAGTTGTTAAAACCTCCCTGAGTAACAGGCAGAGGTATTCTAACTTAAACCTGAAAGAAACCACCTCAGAATCTGAAAAAGGTGCTGAACTTCCAGAATCAGAAAGTTCACCTTCAGATAAAGACTCTGAACCCTCTAACTCATGTTCTTGAGAGGGTAAATTTGAAAATGACACCAATGCATCAGCATCCTTACTGACTCCATGGTCACTCCTTCTTTTACGTCTGTCTTGAAACATGGGAAAGGCAGATAATGTATAAGAAATAGAAGAAGACACTACTTTAGCTATGTCCATTAAGGAAATATTTGAAGCAAATGTATTAGTACAGGGCACTGCTTGAGTGGCCGAAATATCTTGGGACATTTGGGGAGACCGCTGCGAAACACACTGAATCTCATCTTGAGACCCCTGAGAAACCTCCCCCTTAGAAGAGGTCTGCTCATGAAAAATCCTGTCCTTGTAACGCAAGGCCCTCTCAACACATGAGGGATAAAAAGGAATAGGTGGTTCAACCTGAGCATTCAAGCACATGGAGCAAATACCAGATTGATCAGCTCCTATGTCCATCTTAATTCACAGAAATCAAATTTCAAAATACAAAAACATTTTTTTTTTTTTTTTAAATCGATACTGTGTCTTTAACTAAAAACAACAAATCTAGACTTCCGGTGGGCGGGTGGAGCGAACGGTCGCAGGGAAGAGGAGCTCCGTGTTCATAGCTCCAAAACTTCCCTTGTTTGTGACTGTAAAAGCCCAAAATACCGCTGATCCTTGATAGGTATACCTCAAGACCTGTCCGGACACGTTACAGGTAGGAGCCAACACCAACGGCTCCCCCGCCGGAAAAATTTCAAAAAGTAGCAACGGCCGCAGCTGCCGAGAACCGCGCAAAAAGAGTGCAGACTAGGACCCCATCAGCCGTGACTGAAGCGGCCCTGCACAGCTAGAGGTAATCTCAGGCTCAACGGGAGGACACAAGAGGCAAAGAGAAGTACGTCGGAGGAAGAGAGCCGGGTGGTAAGAGAGAGGAGACCCGCCATCTTGCTGCATTCAGGTGAAGGGGAGTAATAACAGGGTGGCTGAAACCAACACACGCTAGAGACTGTTAATTATCTGTAATCCTAACGTGGCTAACTAGATGCCATAGCATTTTTTTAGCTATTCCTCCACTGACGGGGCTGGTCTACACTGATAAAAAAGGACGATTTGTGCAGTGAGAACCTTGCCTTGAGAGAGTGCAGCACATGTGTTTCAATACATCACAGACACATTAACACAGCAAACTTGCTATGAATGCAGACCCTGCAAGGAAGCTTTCCAGGGCAAAATGAACCTGAACTACGATTAGATATGGCACAGTAACAAACTAGTACACCAAACCCTACACTCTGCAAATGAAGGAAAACTAGGTGATTGCTGATCAGTTACTTAAGGCCTGGCTAATGGACATTATCCCCTGGGCTATAAAATCTTGGTTCTCTCCCTTGCACACAACTACTGAAGACGGGAGCGGGGTGTTTGATAGGTGCATGCAGAAGTACTACTCCAGCTTCGTTAAGGCCACTGGCACCATGTCCAATAGGCAAAAACACCAGGAAAGAAAATCCAAAGCTGCAGTGGAAGTACACGCTGCAGAAAACATGGCAGCAAACACTGCTGAGGAGAGCCTGACAGACACTCACCCTATTGTTTCACAAATTTCAGTACTTTTTTTGCCCAAGATAGAGCAGTTGCAGACAGGGATGGACTCACTGTCATCAGACTTTAAGTCCTTTTCCTCTAGACTCCAGCATATCGAGCAAAGAGTGGGGGATGGAGAAGTCCTGCAAAGGGAAAGTTCTACCAAGATTGCTGCGCTTGAAGCTCAAAACAAAATATTGCTTGACAAAGTTGATGACCTTGAGAACCGTTCAAGGCGCAACAACCTACGCATTGTTGGATTGCCAGAAACTGTGCCAAACACAGACTTAATTGAATTCGCTGAGCGCACTTTACCCACTCTGCTTCACTTGAGGCCTGAGGATATACCGTGTGTTGTTGAGAGAGCCCACAGGGTAGGCAACATGAACCAGGATCAGAAAAACACGAGAGGGCCCCGTCAAGTAATGATCCGATACCTTAACTTTAAAGATAAGATCCTAATTTTAAGAGCCTATCGCCAGAACTCCCCCTTGAGCTTTGAGGGGAAAAAAATATTAATCTTCCAAGACTATTCTGCGGAAATCTCCAGGAGAAGAAGAGAGTTTTCGCCTTATTGCAAGTCATTTACAGAAACAGGACGCCCCTTCTCATTGCTGTTCTCGGCGAGACTTAGGCTTCAGACCCAACAGGGGGTCAAGTTCTTTGAGGATCTCAGACACCTGCAGACATTCTTTAGACAGGAGCAAGAACTGACAGCTAAAGATACTTGAACGGAGATTAACTAATCTCTGAAATGGTACAGGACTTGGGACACTTTACATAATGCACAGGAGAAATGAAAGACACTAGACCCATAAAGGGTTAATTATTAAAAAACTAACTCTCAATATACAGGGGTCTCTACCTCAATAGATTAAGCAAATAGAAAAATCCCCCCCCCCCTTATTTGCATTACTAGATTGCAGTAAATCAAGTGGATGGCCCTTACCTTCAGCTTAGGGAGTTTGTTCCTTAATTGATACCGCCTAGCTGAACCTGTCCTATGAATTAGGAGCCTTAGGGAAGTAAGGGGAATTAGATTGTAGCCGCTTAGTTATTTTTTTCTTTCATTAGGGAATCAAAAATTAAGGGTGAGGTGTACTGTTCATAAAAAAGAACTTAGACTACGACTACTGGTCGAGTGTTGAGGAGGAACTGGTTTGATTTGTTAACAATTGTGATGTATGTTTTATATTGTTCTCTATGTTTTTCACTGAATTTGCCTTTGTCTAGCCAACAGGATGCTCGCCTCTCTCCCAGGGGTCCAGTGAGGGGGCATATTAGTCTTAGTCAACAGAACACGATCATAAAACAGATGAAATGGTCAAGGTATTTCAATGCAGTTGCTACACAAAACCCTATGATATCATACACACCAGCACATCAAGCACACAGGAAATTGCACCATGCTGAGTAGTCCATTATCCATTATGAGCTGGAACGTGGGAGGTATCACTTCCCCACAAAAGCGTAGATCCATATTACGTTACTTACACTCTAGACGAGCTGACATTGCCATCCTGGAGGAGACACACTTATCACAGCTAGAACATCAGAAACTGAAACAAAATTGGGTGGGGGGGTATTTATACGCCATACGAACAGCGGAGAGCCAGAGGAGTGGCGATCCTGTTTAGAAAGAACCTGCAATACACTATCACCAAAACACAGACTGACCAGGAGGGGAGATTTGTCATGATTCAGTTAGAAGTCGGGGAACTATCCGCGCTGGTTGGCGTATATGGGCCGCAAACTCAAAAACAAATGTTCTGGAGGACACTTAACTCAGAGATAATAAGGTTCACCAACTCACCTCTCCTCATTGGAGGGGACTTTAACATTGCCCCACAGGTCCCTGAAGATAGATTCTCCAACCCAGACAGAAACACACCAAAGCCCTAGAGAGAAAAGAATCACTGATGATACGCACACTGGCGAGGTCTTTGAGCTTGCAGGATGTGTGGAGAGCCAAGTACCCAGAGAATAGGGTATACACGTGCATGTCTGTAGCAAAGGACACCTTGTCGAGATTAGACTATTTTCTGGTCTCTTCAACGTTGTGCCCCAGAGTAGAAGAAGCAGCAATAGACCCCATAACGATTTCGGATCACGCACCCACAGAGGTAAAGATCCGCACAGGAGCCTCTAATCATAAATCTAACAAATGGGTTTTTCCGACATACCTGTACAAGGACCCAAACTTCTATAGGCATATTCTGGGTGAATGGCATACATATTCAGACCTTAATAAGGCACACACAGATGACCCCCTCCTATTCTGGGAAACGGCCAAGGCTGTCCTGCGAGGAGCCATTTTGGCTTATGCCACATCCCTTAAAAAACAAAATTAACCAAAAAAAGGAGCATCTCCTATCATGCCTTGTAAACGCGAGAAACAAATATCTTAGGAATCCCAACAACACAAATAGGCAGAAATATAAGGAAGCCAAAGCACTTAGGGATAATTATATTCTCCAACAAGCCAACAAAACCCATGCTAGAGTGCAATCCAAATACTACAGGTTTGAGAATAAAACTGGGAAGCTATTGGCTAGAGTTACCAAACTGACTAGGACAAGGAGTTCTATTCTAGCGATAAAGCAGGGAGGAGCCTTATTAAATAAAGAGACAGATATCCAAGACGCCTTTACTAGCTTTTACAAAAGACTTTACTCGGAGCAACACGTACACAACGCGGATATGGAGAGATTCTGGACTCCGATCCAGTTACCAAAAATAGAGCAGAACCAACTTAGGGAATTTAACTCTCCCATTTCCCAGGAGGAAATAACAGCTACAATTAAGGACTTAAAGCTAGAGAAATCCCTGGGCCCTGATGGGCTACCGGCGGAGTTCTACAAAATAATGGGATCAGACATAGCTGGGGCCTTGGCGAAGCTGTTTAACGGCTTGCTAGATGACACAGTGGTGCCCTCGGTTAGATTTGCAGAAGCTCACATTAGCATTATACCAAAGGAAGGACGGGACCCACTCCTGACACAGTCTTATCGCCCTATATCCCTACTTAACCAGGATTAAAAAATCCTAACAAAAATTCTGGCGAACAGACTGGCAGGAGTCCTACCGTCGCTTATTTATAGTGATCATACCGGTTTTGTCAAGGGAAGATCTTCAGTCCTTAACATCAGAAGAGTCCAGACAGTCATTCAGTATTACTGGCAGCTGTCCCATGATAGTAAGAGGAGAGAAAGTCATCAGGAAGCAGCCTTATTACTAATCGACGCTGAAAAAGCCTTCGATAAGGTCTTGTGGGAACACCTCTTCCATACTTTGGGGAAGATGGGAATAGAAGGCTCATTTGTTACCGCGGTATCTAATTTATACAGGATCCCGCAGGCTTCTATCTTTGTAAATGGGACAGCCACGTCGCCTTTCCTGCTCCATAGAGGCACGAGACAGGGTTGCCCCCTGTCTCCGCTTCTCTTTGATATTGCTATTGAGCCCCTAGCGTGAAGAATTAGACAACAACTAGAGGGAATGCAGATAGGTGATACTGTCTCGCATGTCTCGTTTTTCGCGGACGATATGGTACTATTTGTTCAGGACCCCAGAAAAAATATTCCCAAATTAATGGAGTTAATAGAGGAGTTTAGTAAGATCTCGGGGTATGCGATCAACACAGACAAAACAGAATTAATATGGCTACTATCAAAAAGTGACAGACAAATCCCAAATTTTGACTTTTTAAGGTAGTGGAATGGAATTTTAAGTATCTGGGGGTAACTCTTAATATTGATCCGCGGAAGTGGTACTCGATAAACTATGGTCCTCTGCTAGGGCAGCTGAATAATTTGCTTAAAACGTGGTCCCCACTTCCTCTATCCCTATCAGGCAGAGTGGGTCTTATAAAAATGGTCTACTTCCCAAAAATACTTTATTTCTTCCAGACATTGCCTTTCCTACTTAAAAAGACAGACTTGCAGAACGTAGTGAGGATGGTCCTTCAATTTGTATGGTCCAATAAGAAACATAGGGTTAGCTATTCCAAACTTACAGCATCACGTGAGATGGGTGGCCTGGCGTTACCTAACTTTGAATTTTATAACTGGGCAGCTCAGTGTAAGTTTGATATTGATTGGTTGACGGGGCAAGGAAAATTCACAAACACTAAATTGGAAAACGCACTAATAAAACCTTGGACACTAGAAATGATACCACATATGACTCACTCACAGGCGACTAAATACCTCAATGACATTGACCTACTGAACCAACCGGCGAGAGCCTGGAGACTCACCTGTAAACATCTGGGAGGGGACCATAGGGTAATAGCTTATTTGCCATGGGGGGGGGGGGAATCCCGAATTCCCTGTGGGCATCACATCTGAAGCCTTCATTCACTGGAAAGAGCTAGGACTGCGCACAGTGGGCCAGAGGGGATTCACATGCAAACTTTTGATGGGCTGAGACAGGAGTTCGGGTTGCCTAGGACACACTATTATGCTTACTTGCAGGCTAGGCATTACTATTCAACACTACTGAGGGAGAAAAGAGGAGGTGAACAATCACAGATAGTGCAAAGTGTGCAGTTAGTAGAGCAGGGTATCACATCTATATCACCGCTATACAAGAAGCTGAATAGAGCAACGAGCACCTCATGCTTGGGTAGACTTGCTGAGCTCTGGAGCTCCCTGTTGGGGGAAGAAGTGACTAGTAAGGAGATCAAGGAAAGTATACATAAGGTTAGACGAGCCACCCTCTCGTCAGAAGTTAGGGAATCACATTTCAAACTCATACACGATAGCTATATAACACCTAAGAAATTCCAGAAATTGAAAGCAGAAAGAGATAATAAATGCCCAAAGTGTGGGAAGGAAGACGCAGACATTAGGCACATGCTGTCCCAAGCTAGTCAAATTTTGGAAGATGACATCTTACTGGGCAAACCTGAGTATGCATACCCACATTAATGAACTGACGCTTAGAAATATTACACTGTTAGACTTTGAGGGAATACCAAGAAATTCTAAACTATTTATGTCCAACATAGTTTTAATAGCCAGGCGTCTGATATTTCAGAACTGGCTCAAACGTAATCCACCTACTGTGACACAGTTGAAGCAGACATTGGTAAATCAAATGCTCGTTGAACAATCAGACGGATTGGGAGACATGACTAAAAGAGTGAGGTCTTTTTTTACAAAATGCGAACCATTTATTCATACTCTCCCAATCACACTGCGTAAGATGGTTATGGCACCTTTCAGAAACACAGAATACATATTAGTGGCTAATCTGAGAGGCAAGTGGGAGTTTGACTAGCCAGGGAACTGGGGGCTAGGGGAGATGAGGTGAAGCAATCCGAGTTGGCAAATGTTAGATTAAGTTAATAAAGATTATTTTGTCTACAAGTTAAAATGTGCCTTATGGGAGGACCGACCAACTGTTCACAGGCCAAGATTATACCTTTAATAAGATTGCACTTTCCATGTAAGCCTTTGGCCTTTCTACTGTTGAAGGTAAGAATCAGAATAGATAACCTTCATAATACCCTAGTCATGTTGAATTCTGTAACATTTTATCTATGTTGAATTATTAATGTTTTGGTTTTTCTGTATTTGGCACACAAAAATAAAGATATTTAAAAAAAACAAAAAACAACACATCAGAAAGAACACACTTCCAATGATATAATAATTTGCACTATGAGCAGATAACCTACAATGTTATATAATAATAACGTTCCTGTGCCTTTAAATTTTAAAGCGTTATGCTTTTTTACTGTTTGACTGCCTGGTTACAGAAAATACAAACAAAATATATATTCAGACACCTTTACACCTCAGCAGCTTGCTGAGTTGCCTACCTGCCCACCACCATCGACTATCCTAACGCTGCAGCAACAAGGACTCAGATGTCAAATGGGAGCCGTAGTAACACAATCTGTTTCTGCAACACAAGCTAATACCGTTTGTCTGAATTTCCTTTTTACACCAGACACTCGGTAATAGAGCCCCATGCGACCTCCATTCAGCCCGGTGTTTGTTTAATCAGGAAGAAGGAAGCGTGCGAAAATAGGCTCCACCCATCGTGGGCGTCACCTAAAACGGCTCAATAACGTTATGGAAGCCAAAAAATAAAAGTATTTTAAATAAAGATAAGCAGTCTCCCACACAAACAGCCCCAGTGCCTGTGCATGCTGTCATAATAAATAAGCCCTTTATTAATGAGGAAAGGGTGTATTGTCCCATAGTTGCACTGCAGTTTGCAAGCTAGCAGTGAAGTGCCGTAATCATCCCGTCAGAATGAATAAAGAAAAGGCACTTACCTCAATGCTGCCCGACAGCAGGACCGTCCAGCAGGTGTAAGAGGACTTGTTCTCCCTCCCATAGCCCTGTGCAAGCAGATCAACCTGAGTTACCTTAGGCTATCTATAGTGGGGCAGCAACATCATAGGAGGCGCAGTGAGAATTATGTCCCACCAGTTCCTAATGCTTTAAAGCCACCAAAATGCCCTACTGAAGAGACTGATCAGGTCTAGGCTACACCCCAGAGCAAAGTAGCACTCTCTGGCACTCTCTGGCAACAAACTCTTGATTGAAGAATCTTTTCTAACACCTCACTTTGCCATCTCCTATTACTAACACAGGCAAAGAGAATGACTGGGTTGGAGGGGAAGGGAGGGACTATTTAACAGCTTTGCTGTAGGTGCTCTTTGCCGCCTCCTGCAGGCAGGAGGAGAATATCCCATAAGTAATGAAGATGATCCGTGGACTTGTCATGTTCTTAAGAGGAAATACTAAAAGAACAAAGCTAATTTAAAGATAAAAGTAAATTAGAAAGTTGCTTTAATTGCATGCCCTATCTGAATCATTACAGTTTAATTGACTAGACTGTCCCTTTAAGATCCATTATTGCTGACTTTACATGTGTGTGTGGTTGTAATTAGGAACAAGTAAAATCTATCCAGCGTTATATGATGCAATAACTACTCATGGACAATGATGCAAATGAAGGGTCTCATTATCATATCTAAAGACCAGCTGCTGAGATATTGATGCACACATCCTTAAAACACTTCATACGAAATATTTTTTCATTCTCATGACTAGTTCCTTTAAAATGAGTTTATCTTCTAAAATCCCACCAGGAAAAAAAGCTAAATAGGGGAAGTAAAATAATGACAGTTGTGTCACCTAGCAAGGGTTAATTGAATATTTTTCTATGGCAACCACAAAAATATCATTTGTGTTACCACAGCAACTTCGCACTTTAAAAAAACAAAACACCTACATAGGAAATGTCACATTTCTGTGCTTCCTTATTCACCAGCTAGCCCTGCAAATTAGCATAATCAAATAGGACTAGTAAAGTGTGATTTCTTAACCCTTACCTTTCATACGTACGGGCTCTGTAAGACAATGAAGAATACTTGTGCTTTAGATCATATTTTGGGGCCTATCTATCAAGTTCCGTACGGAGCTTGAGGGTCCTGCAGGCTCGCCAGAAACACCAGTTATGAAGCTAAAGACCGCTGCTCCATAACCCTGTCTGCCTGCTCTGATGAGGCGGACAGGAATCGCCGGAATTCAACCCAATCGAGTACGATCGGGTTGATTGACACCCCCTTGCTGGCGGCTAATTGGCCGCGAGTCTGCCGGGGGCGGTGTTGCACCAGCAGCTCTTGTGAGCTGCTGGTGCAATGCTGAATATGGAGAGCGTACTGCTCTCCGCATTCAGCGATGTCTGTCGGACTTGATCTGCACTGTCGGATCAGGTCCGACAGACATTTCATAAATAGGCCTCTTTGTGTGAACATAAGAGTCACAAGTCAATTATCCTCTTCTGACAACCTACTTAGCTGTATTGCGTTCTCCGTGACAGGCAAGGGGTTAAACAACTCATTGCAGACAACATGTAAATAGTAATCAGAAATGTTTTGAAACCAGCCAAAGGAAGCAATGAATGAAAAAAGGACACGGACCCCAACAATGTATCCAGACATTTAGCTTTTCTTTATTCCAATGTACTGTTACATAAAAAAAGCGTATGACTCTGGGTTCTTTTTATGGCCTATAAAGGTAATCAGGCCTATTTTGTTTTTGGAGTAGGTGGCGCAAAATGCTATTTCAATGTGGATATTTAATTGTAGATTTAGTATTGGGGTATTGTACCCCTCTTAGATTGAATATTCCTTTTTTTTTTAAATAATATTAAGCACAGGACTAAGCTGTAATAATAATTTATACAATTTTATTGATGTAAAAAAGTGAAAAAATAAAATATATTATATAACATAAAATTATGTAATTGTCTTGACACCGGTGTCGGCTAAATGTATATATACAATTGTATCTACTTAGTTAAAACATTAAAAGTATAGTAAATGTTACACAATTTCAATATAACCTTGTCCTATAAAGTACAGACGTTTTACTTAGTATATAATTGACTTGACTTTGTTACTCTATGGGGTATTTGACCAGACTTGGAATTTAAAAGGCAATGCGGTTAAATATATGCCGCTATGTGTATTACCTCTTAAGCGGTCAGTGACCGATCTTTATGTTACAGCTATTCATCTGTGGGGTCTCTCTGATGTAAAGGTTCAAATGCGGTTAAATATATGCCGCTCAAGACTCCTCTTTGTAGTTCTTCTAGTTACGTTGTTGTCACAGCAGCCATGTGACTTGCAATGTCACATATCCTTTTGTTTGCTGGAAGGGAACTAGCTGCTACACTGTCAGCTAACAACACGGCAGATTCATAAAGGTATCTTGAAAAAGGCAGTCAAGCCAAAACGCGTAGATACCGGAGTACTGCCACACTGATTGTGGAAGGTAACAAGAGGAGCTCTTCTAAACCACTCATCGAAGCAGGTCTTCAATTCCATCATCTGCACCCACTTGCATTACAAGAATCTATCTGGCGGCATAAATTTAACCGCACCGGACACATACTGTGGAGAAATACCACTAAAAACCATTGTTACTCCAGATAGCAGATCGGTCACTGACCGGCAGGAGAGAAAGATACAGAGCGGCTCACATAACCGCATTTGAAAGATACAGAGAGGCTCACATAACCGCATTTGAATCCATACCTGGCGGCATATATTTAACCGCACCGGATACCAACCACGGAGGAATACTACCAGGAATCAGCTATATTCCAGAAAAAGGATCGGTCACTGACCGACAGGAGAAAAAGACACAGAACGGCCCACGTAACCGCATCGAATCTACATCAAGGGGAGACCCCATAAGAAGAACCTCACAGGAAGACCAACCGAAATCTAATAGGAGACCGGTCACCGACCACAAAGAGGAGTCTTGAGCGTCATATATTTAACCGCATTTGAACCTTTACATCAGAGAGACCCCACAGATGAATAGCTGTAACATAAAGATCGGTCACTGACCGCTTAAGAGGTAATACACATAGCAGCATATATTTAACCGCATTGCCTTTTAAATTCAAAGTCTGGTCAAATACCCCATATCAAGCAGCTAAATCCGGTTCATTTCAAGGCCGGGGGAAATCTGACGACCTCATACAAACGGTCACAGACCGACTCAGGACAGCCAACACCTAAGCTCAGAAACATAGTGTTATCAAATGGATACACTATAAGGTATTACGATTGTTCTATACAAACATTCTTTATAGCGTGTTAAACTTCACATATGCTCTGTTAACTGATTTGATAGATTTGAGTAACAAAGTCAAGTCAATTATATACTAAGTAAAATGTCTGTACTTTATAGGACAAGGTTATATTGAAATTGTGTAACATTTACTATACTTTTAATGTTTTAACTAAGTAGATACAATTGTATATATACATTTAGCCGACACCGGTGTCAAGACAATTACATAATTTTATGTTATATAATATATTTAATTTTTTCACTTTTTTACATCAATAAAATTGTATAAATTATTATTACAGCTTAGTCCTGTGCTTAATATTATTTAAAAAAAAAGGAATATTCAATCTAAGAGGGGTACAATACCCCAATACTAAATCTACAATTAAATATCCACATTGAAATAGCATTTTGCACCACCTACTCCAAAAACTATTTTTAAGAACATTGGGATAGAAGTAAAATACCCCAATACCAAATCCACAATTAAATATCCACATTGGGAATAGCATTTTGCGCCACCTACTCCAAAAACAATTATTTTTTTAAAACTATTGGGATAAAAGTTTTTTTCAGGTGAGCTATATTCCCCACCTACCTTACAGTCTAAACCATTTTTATTATTAAAGCAGGCCTATTTTGTGAGGGATTTCACGTTACGCTCCTGGGGGCCAAATTATCAGGCTCCGAATGGAGCTTGATGCCCCTGTTTCGGAAACAGTAGTTATGAAGCAGGTGCCAGAACGCTCGTGCAATGATAAATTTATCGATGTGCGGCGGACATAATACGCTACATCGTATCATGTCCGCTCGCACTTTGGTAAATTGGAATCCCTGGTCTATTGAATTTATTGACAGCATGAGTCATGTGCATGAATGTACAATAGCTTAAATGGTCACTCTGATTTAGACTCTATAGAAAAGTTAAGGGATGAACCTGATTGTCAGAAGAAGGCCAGACTGAAAAATCAGTAGCTAATCTGCAGGGCGACTGGCAGACCACACTGTCTACAGTCTATCACATAATAAACCCTAGCCTGATGAGCACGGTGTGTGCAGATATTTAAGCTATAAAAGTGCAAACTTCCCAAAATAGCTTAATTTAAAGAGAACCACTGCAGGTCTTTTATATTTTTTTACAATTCACATCCAAACATTTCAAGTAATTATTGTATATTCAAGCTTATTCAAAAAGAAATGCAGCTGAAAACACAACATGCAAGTAAAATCTTTATTATATTTTTGAAAACCATACAGATGGTTGTATTGCTGTTAATAAAATATTGTATTTGTAATCTAAAAGATTTGGTATAAAATGCTTTAAATAAATATGTAAAATTGCTCTGTTTTATAAATCGGTTATATGTAACCATAGTTGTAGGGACGAGTGCTCAAAATCAGTACCATAGAATAAATATAGGTACTTTTTCCGAGCTTTAAATGTATTTTGTCAGCAACCAGATGGGGAGCTTTTGTAGCATGTTGTGGTTTGAGTTAGCCCACTTGCTTTCTTTTTTAATAATATTGCCACACAATGCGCCTAGAGTACGCCTGGCGGAGAAGAATGCAAGCGTGTATTGTTTCCTGCAAAAATCTACACACCTGTCAAAGTGTGGTGCAAATAAAAGAAAATGCCAGTTATTTATACTCCAAAAGAAAAGGGGCGCTTCATAGTGAACTCTGTGTGGGTTATGTAGAAAGGTAATAGAATGTAACTCACAATTTGAGATGGCACCTGTGTTAACAGAGTGCGAACAGGCAGGCTGACGCTCGCAGTTGTCAGCTTACTGGATACTTCCCAAGTATGTAGGTGAAACACGAATGGTTCCTCAAAGTCAGTCTGGGCATGTGGTGGTCGACTCTGCACGAAGCACTGGACCGCTCCAAACGATAATCAAGAGTAACGAAGACCAATAATTAAGTATTTCAGCTGTGATCACCCCTTTTTTAATAATAATAATATCACACAATGGGCTATATTTAACAAGCTCCGTATGGAGCTTGATGGCCCCTGTTTCTGGCGAGTCTTCAGACTCACCAGAAACAGCAGTTATGAAGTAGCGGTCACAAAGACCGCTGCTCCATAACCTGTCTGCCTGCTCTGAGCTAAAAGGACTTGATAAACCCTGGACAACACTTTTTTGACTTACTACAAAGCACCCCAAAGTTTTCAAATGTAACAGATTAGATTAGATTCGTTTTATTGTCATTGTACAAAGTAGGAAAACAGAGACAACAAAATTATATTAACATTGGTTTTGTGCATTAGCAAAACAAACTGACATTACCCACGGCCATATTGTATGGCGTTAGGAAACATCATCACCAAACACATACAAACGCTTCCTGCTCTGTCAATTAAAGGAAAATAATAATAATAATAAGCACTTTTACACTAATAAAAATTTGCAAAAATCAATAACCCAACACACATGTCCATTTTATCGATACCCTGTACAAAAAATCCCTAAGAGAGACAAACAGACGTATCTCTATGGTTTCGGAGTACAACAGGCCTATTGCACAGATATAACCATCACTACACACTATTAAAGTGAACAATCAACATACAGAACCTTCAACCTGTGATGTAATTGCTACACCCCTGAAAACACATTGTCAAGTCATTCTCAAACCACCAACCTCAAATAACTACAAATGACACCATCTTTTTGGCATGGAAAGGCTGCTGCTTCTTTATTAACATAACCCACAATTACAACCGGTAAAACTGTAACTTGTATAACCCAACCACAGTGCTTGCCTTTTCTCTACTCTGGGGCACGTTCTCAAGTAATAAATCTGGTGCTAACCTAACAGGATATACCAGACATTTCATAACAGGTGTAAGCCTCTAAAAACCACTGCTGCAACATAAACATGCAACCATCAACTAAAGCTAAAAATGAGGGGAGGGCAGGAACTTCTCCTTACCATGCTGGTGCAGGTTAAAAAAAGGCCCTTTACTCCCATGTTGGGAATTATAAACCCCCTCCTAACTGATCACCTCTTGCCCTTACCCTGATCCCTCCCATTCCCTCCAAGTGGGGTCAAAAAACCCCTTCTTCCACTGTCATTCGTGCGTCTCTCTGTCATTATCCTGTCCATTTTTTTTAGATGATAAAATATGGAGATTAACAATGCTGATATCCATTTTGTGTTGTTTTTGGGAGGTAAAGATTTTGAGCTTCAGGAGTATTAATGGCAGAAGCATTTTAGGATTATGAGAAGTGGAAAAACACATTGACAAATCCAACCGAACTTCAGAAATTGTTATCTGCCGAAAATGTAAGCAAGAATTTGAATAAGCCATGTAGTTAGAGTTGGCTCTGGAGTGACAATGTACTGCCAATGCTGAGCAAAACACAGGCTGGTGAGCCAATTAAGACTGACATATGTACATAGCTACCAATCACTGCCTCTTGTATAGCTAAGAAGCAGAAATGCGTTTCCACTATATAGCTGACCTTTGTGAGGTCACCAGGCGAGTTCTACTCACAGCTCCTGAGCAGGATTTTACTCATGTGTATGTAATTCCCTAGTAAGCAAGGGTCAGCAATGTAAAAATGACATGCTCCAAAGCAGGGATGGGGAACCTTGGCACTCCTGATGTTTCAGAACTACATTAACCATGATGCTTAGGCACTCTGAAGGCCAGTTAAACATCATGAGAAATGTAGTTCTGAAACATCTGGAGGGCCAAGGTTCCCCATCCCTGCTCAAAACAATTAGATTTAATTTATATTTTAGAATCTCACTTTAACTAGTAAAGCTGTTGAATTTTAAACAATTCAAAGTACCCTCCAATAAATGGGAGGCATTTTAATTTTATACAGCTGCACTCTGTATTCTTTTTTTTTCTCTAGAAGATGAGACCACTAGTCATGTGTGACCACAAGTCATCTACACTAAAAAAGGATGAAGGCAGATAAGTTAAAACCTTTTGGGCATACAGAGTGTACCCAATTGTTTAACCAACTGTGCATTTTTAAGTATATATATATATATATATATATATATATATATATATATATATATATATATATATATATATATATATATATATATATATATATATATAAATATATATATATATATTATATTATATATAATATATATTATTTTCTGTTATATATATCTATACCCAGATATTATATTCACCTACAGTGTCTTATCTCTTCTAGTCACCAAAGTTATACATTTTTATTTAAAAAATATTTATTATTTCTAAAATATCCACAGCTAAATTTGGATTTCTGGAATCACATTATGGAAGTTTCATTCTTCTATCATGTTTGGCTCTTAAATATCTGAAATAATTATTTAAACGTTATGGGTTGTACTGAAGGGGTTAAAGCTATAAAGACATATAGTAGTCATCTGCTGAGCAGACATCAGGATTCCCCACACTGCAGCACGTAATCTACTTTCCCTCCCCACACAGACATAGGAATGTCATAATTATGACAGCAGTAATAGCTCAGCTATGCAGAAGTGCAGCGTCCAACATAGAACCTTCCTACTAACTAAATGCGCCGCTGGACAGTCTGTTAATCACACAGTGGACAACTAAGCAGAGATGGTATTTTTTCCACCCCATCTTTTGAATGTGCTGTTACCCATGAAATAAATTAATATGCACAGATGCTACTCCAGGCTGGAAGGTCTGCCGTGTTAATGCAGAAATGATTCAGACTCTTATTTTAGATATTAGGATGGAAAAGCGGTGAAGAAGTAACAAGACTGCAGGTGAAAATATTTTGGACATGTTTAGAGAGATAATAATTCTGCAAAGAAAAAGTCCAGATACTGCTGTGTTGCCAATCAGAACAATATATGAGAAATGTAAAATATTCTAATGTTCATAGTTCATCTACCGAGTTCACAAAAACTGCTGGTGCAATGATAAATGCCGACAGCATAAGCTGTCAGCATTTATTGATGTGCATCAGACATGATACGCTACATCAGATCATGTCCGTCCGCACTATCATAAACTGACCCCAGAGAATGCAATTTTTAAAAAAGTTTCCAATTTACTTTAATTATCATATTTACGTCGTTCTCATGTTATTCTTTGATAAAGAGAAATCTAGATAGGTAGCGTGGACATGTGTGCAGGACTATATGACAGGAAATAATGCTGCCATTTTGCTAATGTATACAATTGTGGCAAAACTGCTGCCATATAGTGCTTGCAGACACGTGCATGCTCCTGGCTTCACATCCATGCTTTTCAACAAAGGATAACAAGAACATGAAGAAAATCTGATAATAGAAATAAATAGAAAGTTGTATAAAATTGTATGTTCTATCTGAATCACAAAAGAAAGAAAAAAATTGGGTTTATGTCCCTTTAATTAGGCAGAGCGAGTCCCTTCTTTATGGAGACTCCATAATCTGCAGTGCTATGCTTGGTAAAGACTCTTCAGGGCATTTCCCATGCAGTATGAATGTCTGATTGGATCAGCATTATATGGCGGCAGTGAATGGTGCATCCTTGCACACGCTCAGCACCTATCACATCACTTGTCATGCCCTGGCTTTAGGGACGAGGCACGGGAGGTAATGTTACAAGGAGTCTGAATGATCTTTGTTTACAGGGAGTCTGTTTGGCATTGTGCTTTTTTCTTTCCATCTATCGGTCTTTTGAATGTCAGGACACTGATCAATGTATTTGTACGTGAGGCTGTGGTACAGGGTGTGCAAGGCTCTGTATGACTGAAGTGAACACAAACAGATCAGACCGATTAACATGCAGCCATAAAAACATTTTGTGTTAGAGAATTTTATTATTACAGTATTGTTTGCCAATTAATTAAAGAAACAGTCTACTTTATTTTTTTTTATAGTTAACAACATAGATTATCCCTTTATTACACATTTCCCAGTTTTGCATAACCAACACTGTTATATTAAAGGGACATGAAACCCACATTTTTTCTTTCATGATTTAGAAAGAGAATGCAATTTTAAACATCTTTCTAGTTTACTTCTATTATCTAATTTGTTTTATTCTCTTGATATTCTTTGCTGAAAAGCATATCTAGATATGCTCAGTGGCTGCTGATTGGTTGCTGCACATATAAGCCTTGTGTGATTGGCTCACCCATGTGCATTGCTTTTTCTTCAACTAAGGATATCTAAAAAATGAAGCAAAATAAATAATAGAAGTAAATTGTAATGTTGTTTAAATTTGTATTCTCTATCTGAATCATGAAAGAAAAATTTTGGGTTTAGTGACCCTTTAATACAATTTTTGCCGCTGTGATTATCTTGTAATTAAGCCTCTGTAGACTGCCCCTTATTTCAGTTCTTCTGACAGACTTGTGTTTTAGCCAATCAGTGCTGACTTTTAAATAACTCCACTGGAGTGAGCACAGTGTTTATTTAGGACATGTAAACTAATGCCCTATAGCTGTGAAAAACTGTCTAAGTGCAGTGAGATAAAAAGGTTTGCCTTCAAGGGCTTAGAAATTAGCATATGAGACTTTCTAGGTTTAGCCTTCAGCAAATTTGATGATAAAAGTAAATTGGAAAGAGTTTTAAAATCGCATGCTCTATCTGAATCATCAAAGTTTAATTTTGACTTGACTGTCCCTTAGCTAGCAGGGGGTGTCAATCAACCCGATCGTATTCGATCGGGTTGATTTCTGTCCGCGGCCTCAAAGCAGGCAGACAAGTTATGGAGCAGCAATCTTTAGACAACTGCTTTAAAACTTCTGTTTCCAGCGAGCCTGAAGGCTCACACGGAAACAGGGACATCAAGCTCCTTATGGAGCTTGATAAATCGGCCCCAAATCATGCAATTTACTTCTATTTCTTAAGTAAGCAGCAGTCAAAT
The DNA here is from genome assembly GCF_027579735.1 of Bombina bombina. Lineage (NCBI taxonomy): Eukaryota > Metazoa > Chordata > Amphibia > Anura > Bombinatoridae > Bombina > Bombina bombina. Next base: position 1,073,413,205 of record NC_069504.1, read on the forward strand.
ATCCCTACCTGAGTACAGGTGAGTCAGTCACAGTAAGTAAGCAGCAGTCGGATATCCCTACCTGAGTACAGGTGAGTCAGTCACAGTAAGTAAGCAGCAGTCGAATATCCCTACCTGAGTACAGGAGAGTCAATCACAGTAAGTAAGCAGCAGTCGGATATCCATACCTGAGTACAGGAGAGTCAGTCACAGTAAGTAAGAAGCAGTTGGATATCCCTACCTGAGTACAGGAGAGTCAGTCACAGTAAGTAAGCAGCAGTCGGATATCCCTACCTGAGTACAGGAGAGTCAGTCACAGTAAGTAAGCAGCAGTCGGATATCCCTACCTGAGTACAGATGAGTCAGTCACAGTAAGTAAGCAGCAGTCGAATATCCCTACCTGAGTACAGGAGAGTCAATCACAGTAAGTAAGCAGCAGTCGGATATCCCTACCTGAGTACAGGAGAGTCAGTCACAGTAAGTAAGCAGCAGTCGGATATCCCTACTTGAGTACAGGAGAGTCAGTCACAGTAAGTAAGCAGCAGTCGGATATCCCTACCTGAGTACAGGAGAGTCAGTCACAGTAAGTAAGCAGCAGTCGGATATCCCTACCTGAGTACAGATGAGTCAGTCACAGTAAGTAAGCAGCAGTCGAATATCCCTACCTGAGTACAGGAGAGTCAATCACAGTAAGTAAGCAGCAGTCGGATATCCCTACCTAAGTACAGGAGAGTCAGTCACAGTAAATAAGCAGCAGTCCGATATCCCTACCTGAGTACAGGAGAGTCAGTCACAGTAAGTAAGCAGCAGTCGGATATCCCTACCTGAGTACAGGAGAGTCAGTCACAGTAAGTAAGCAGCAGTCGGATATCCCTACCTGAGTACAGGAGAGTCAGTCACAGTTAGTAAGCAGCAGTCGGATATCCCTACCTGAGTACAGATGAGTCAGTCACAGTAAGTAAGCAGCAGTCGAATATCCCTACCTGAGTACAGGAGAGTCAATCACAGTAAGTAAGCAGCAGTCGGCTATCCCTACCTGAGTACAGGAGAGTCAGTCACAGTAAGTAAGCAGCAGTCGGATATCCCTACCTGAGTACAGGAGAGTCAGTCACAGTAAGTAAGCAGCAGTTGGATATCCCTACCTGAGTACAGGAGAGTCAGTCACAGTAAGTAAGCAGCAGTCGGATATCCCTACCTGAGTACAGGAGAGTCAGTCACAGTTAGTAAGCAGTAGTCGGATATCCCTACCTGAGTACAGATGAGTCAGTCACAGTAAGTAAGCAGCAGTCGGATATCCCTACCTGAGTACAGGAGAGTCAATCACAGTAAGTAAGCAGCAGTCGAATATCCCTACCTGAGTACAGGAGAGTCAATCACAGTAAGTAAGCAGCAGTCGGATATCCCTACCTGAGTACAGGAGAGTCAGTCACAGTAAGTATGCAGCAGTCGAAGATCCCTACCTGAGTACAGGAGAATCAGTCACAGTAAGTAAGCAGCAGTCAGATATCCCTACCTGAGTACAGGTGAGTCAATCACAGTAAGTAAGCAGCAGTCGGATATCCCTACCTGAGTACAGATGAGTCAGTCACAGTAAGTAAGCAGCAGTCGAATATCCCTACCTGAGTACAGGAGAGTCAATCACAGTAAGTAAGCAGCAGTCGGATATCCCTACCTGAGTACAGGTGAGTCAATCACAGTAAGTAAGCAGCAGTCGGATATCCCTACCTGAGTACAGGAGAGTCAGTCACAGTAAGTAAGCAGCAGTCGGATATCCCTACCTGAGTACAGATGAGTCAGTCACAGTAAGTAAGCAGCAGTTGTATATCCCTACCTGAGTACAGATGAGTCAGTCACAGTAAGTAAGCAGCAGTTGGATATCCCTACCTGAGTACAAGTGAGTCAGTCACAGTAAGTAAGCAGCAGTCGGATATCCATACCTGAGTGCAAGTGAGTCAGTCACAGTAAGTAAGCAGCAGTCGGATATCCATACCTGAGTACAAGTGAGTCAGTCACAGTAAGGAGCAGTCGGATATCCCTAACTGAGTACAGGTGAGTCAGTCACAGTAAGTAAGCAGCAGTCGAATATCCCTACCTGAGTACAGATGAGTCAGTCACAGTAAGTAAGCAGCAGTTGGATATCCCTACCTGAGTACAGATGAGTCAGTCACAGTAAGTAAGCAGCAGTTGGATATCCCTACCTGAGTACAAGTGAGTCAGTCACAGTAAGTAAGCAGCAGTCGGATATCCATACCTGAGTACAAGTGAGTCAGTCACAGTAAGTAAGCAGCAGTCGGATATCCATACCTGAGTACAAGTGAGTCAGTCACAGTAAGGAGCAGTCGGATATCCCTAACTGAGTACAGGTGAGTCAGTGACAGTAAGTAAGCAGCAGTCGGATATCCCTACCTGAGTAAAGGTGAGTCAGTTACAGTAAGTAAGCAGCAGTTGGATATCCCTACCTGAGTACAGGTGAGTCAGTTACAGTAAGTAAGCAGCGGTTGGATATCCCTACCTGAGTACAAGTTAGTCAGTCACAGTAAGTGAGCAGCTGTTCAGCCCAGATAGGGAATTACAATCTGACCTGTTAGGGGTGCTTCAGGGTAAAACTGAAGAACATTAATTTCCATGATACATGTTTACCCCAACTGCCTCCAGGCAAAACATAATAAAAGAGCATCTGCTGCAGTGCCCCTTGTCAGTGCCCAGTTACCCCCTGCTATATATGTACCACAGATTGAGAACAAGGGGAAGATTTGTTAAGCAGTGGATGCTGCTTTCTACCCGCAAGGTTTCCAGCTCGCCGGAATCATAAGTTAAGAAGCAGCAGTCATAAGATCGCTGTTCCTTAACTCTTTCACAACCTTTGCTTGTGCAATGTAAAATGCTGACAGCGTATGCTGTCGGCATTAAGCAATGTCGGGCAGACATGATTCGCTACAGCCAATTTATGTTCGACCGCCATTTGATAAATCGGCCCCAAAGTGTTTTGCATAATAGAGTATTTTATTTATTACACAATTCAGACATCATTTATTAAGTCGCTGGTTATGTTATTATGATGCTAATTGCCACGATTTTGTGAAATGAATAAAAAAAATTGCCAATTTATAAAGATTTGTAACCGAACCATTGTCAGAGAAGAGGGTGGAAATCTAAACAAAAAGTTATAGTGTTCTGACCCTCGTGACAATACCGCACAAGCTCGTTGGAGGTATACGATAGCCCAACACAATCGTTCCTAATATAAGATATAGATATACAGGATAGGAGCGCCGTCTTCACAGGAAGAATGGCTTAAGTGCGGCATAGAGATGTAATTATGTAAACAAGTGTAACATTATTTAAGTTACATACAGTGTCTGGCAGTATGTCTGACCATACCCAGATCGAGATTATGATTTATTTTTTTTATCGGTGGTTATCTTTTTCTTCTTTCTTTTTGATACATGTTACTTTTAGCTCTGTTTCTTAGCAAAGGAATTAAGCTAAAAATAAATAAGGATATTTGAGTTATTTCAGGAGGTATATAACATTTCTCTTTTAAATTGTTGTTACTTAAATAGTTATTATTATTATTATCGGTTATTTGTAGAGCGCCAACAGATTCTGCAGCGCTATAAACAGAGGGGGAGTACAACAAAACAAATATAGGGATCAAATGGGTAGAGGGCCCTGCCAAGAGTTGCACTGTTGTAGTCAGCTCTTGAGAAGGTGATCAACAAACAGCTGGACTCTTAGGCTTACATGCTAATGGGGTACAGGGGATAGCGATGGAGGAGTGGAACTAGTTTAAAGTAAGGTTAGCATAGGTTGTAAGCATCCCTGAACAGTAGAGTCTTTAGGGAGTGCTTGAAGCTTTCAAAACTAGGGGAGAGTCTTGTGGAGCGAGGCAGAGAGTTCCACAAGATGGGAGCCAGTCTGGAGAAGTCCTGTAAACGGGAGTGCAATGAGGTAGGGGGGAGCAGTGCAGTTAAGGGCTTTGTATGTCAAAGTGAGAATTTTGTGTTTGATCCAAGAGGCAAGAGGAAGCCAGTGAAGGGATTGGCAGAGAGGTGCAGCAGATGAAGAGCGACGTGTAAGGAAGATGAGTCTGGCAGAGGCATTTATTATGGATTGTAAAGGAGCTAGGCGGCAGGTGGGGAGACCAGAGAGGACAGAGTTGCCGTAATCGAGGCGGGAAAGCATGAGAGAGTGGATTAAAATCTTAGTTGTGTCTTGTGTAAGGAAGTGTCAAATTTCCGAGATGTTTTTAAGGTGGAAGCGGCAGGCTTTAGCCAAGGACTGAATGTGAGGAGTGAAAGAAAGATCTGAGTCAAATGTGACCCCGAGACATCGGGCATGCGGGGTAGGGGTAATGTTTATGGAGCTGTCGACAGTTATAGAGAGATTGGGGGTGGAGATTTTGGAAGGAGGGAAAATGAGGAGCTCAGTTTTGGAGAGATTTAGCTTGAGGTAGTGAGAGGACATCCAGGAAGAGATGTGACAAAGACAGTTAGTGACACGGGTTAGCAAGGAAGGAGATAGGTCTGGTGCAGAGAAGTAGATTTGGGTGTCGTCGGCATACAAATGATATTGGAAACCGTGGGACTTTATTAGGGAACCTAGTGATGACGTGTAGATTGAGAAGAGAAGGGGACCAAGGACAGAGCCTTGCGGTACTCCGACAGAAAGTGGTGACGGGGCAGAGGAGGCCCCAGAGAAGGCTACACTAAAGGTACGGTTTGACAGGTAGGAAGAGAGCCACAAAAAGGGCTGTGTCACAGATGGCGAAGGATTGGAGGATTTGGAGCAAGAGAGGGTGGTCAACAGTGTCAAAGGCTGCAGACAGATAACGGATGATGAGCAGAGAGAAGTGGCCTTTTGATTTTGCTGTAAGTAGGTCGTTGGTAACCTTAACAATAGCTGTCTCTGTGGAGTGATGGGGACGAAATCCAGATTGCAATGGGTCAAGAAGGGAGTTTAACGTAAGGAAATGGGATACATATAGTTTTTCGAGAAGCTTTGAGGCAAGAGGGAGGAGGGAAATAGGGCGGTAGTTGGATGGGTTGTTACTTTCAGATAATCTATTTTGTATTTCTATTGACTTTCTATTTACTATTTTTTTTATAGGTGGTAGACCTGAACTGTAAATTAGTTTCACTTCAGAAATTGAATAGTTAAAGGTTTGAGTTAATTTACATTCTTTTGTATTCTGTTTTTTAGTATTGCAATTAGATAACAATTAGATTGTTTGTATAGGTGAGCAATTAGGAGGGGGCCCACTCTATTTTTCTGAGGGTATTTAAAGAGATCTGTTTAGCTCTGCTAAACATTAGCTCTGTTTCTTAGCAAAGGAATCAAGCTAAAAAAGGATCAAATAAATAAGGATATTTGAGTTATTTCAGGAGGTATATAACATTTCTTTTTTAAATTGTTGTTACTTGAATAGTTTGTTACTTTCAGATAATCTATTTTGTATTTCTATTAAGCCATTCTTCCTGTGAAGACAGCGCTCCTATCCTGTATATCTATATCTTGGAGAAGAGGCTGGAGACTACAGCACCATTGATCCACTTATATCTTGCAGCCATTAACTTCTCACCGCATAATGAGTTCTGTCAAAGACACCGGCATCACAAAACCAAACACACAAATAAAAACATAAAAATACACTGTGTATAAAACAAATACAGTCCAAACTCTGACCAGCAACCGGAAGATATGCCTTACTGAGGCTTGGTGCACATTGGATAAGCTGGCGACCTCCAGCCAAGTAAATATATCAAAGTAAGTACTCCAAAGCACCATGAATTCCTTTAGAAATGTCCTTTATTGAGGCATACAAACGGACAGGTATGCAACGTTTCGGGAACAGGGATGCATGATTAAGGGACTGTGTTCCTGAAACGTCACATACCTGTCCGTTTGTATGCCTCAATAAAGGACATTTCTAAAGGAATTCATGGTGCTGTGTATTACTTACTTTGTTGTATAAAACAAGCCACTATAACATAGGCACAAAAGAAATATGTGAAATGTTCATGAGGTATAAAAAAACAAGACAACCTCGTCGCCTTTGCAATAGAGAGACTTGACCATGAGACCAGGGTTGGCTCCAGAACTAATGAAATGGGGGGGGCATTTTTTTTTTCACGAGGGGTCACGCATTTACAAAGCATGTATGAGAGTCAAAATAAGAGCAGACCTACATATTCTGCAGGAAAGTGTAGCTTCTGGCTGGCTTATCCTCCACTATTAACATTTGGAGAATATGCGCTAAATCACTAGGTAAAAGAATGAAGTCTAAATCCTATGCAGTGAACTAAAACAGAGCCATTAAACTTGAGACCCCCAGTGCAATAGCTCCTTAAAAACAATTCACCCCTTAATCGCCATGATCCAAAAACCCTTAAACTCATTCTTAAATCTCAATCATGTCCCCTAAACAGCCATGCACCACAAATTCCCCAATACAATTAACCCCTTTGTTTGCAATAGCAGTGAGGATACTAGGTTTTCAGGTACTGGTAATTTTGTAGATTAGATTTAGCTATAACTGTTTCGTAATAACTAACAGATATCAGGCTACTTAATACAACCTATGTACTGTGAACCTATAAGAATATGATTGTATAATATAAATATACGTCTGTAAATGGCTACTGGTTTCTATCAACGCCTCAAAAGTGCACTGTGATCTTAGGCCCGGCCTAAGATCACAGTGCACTTTTGAGGCGTCGATAGAAGCCGGTAGCCATTTATAGACTTATATTTATATGATACAATCATATTCTTATCATGGTCTATTGTTTAAGAAAATGAGTAAGTCACAATAGTTAGGTAAAATTAATAGGGTTAAAGACAAGTCCAAAAAGTCTCTAATTTGTTTCCAATTCCAAATAAGAGGTTAAGACACGGAGCTCTTTGCAGATGCGTGATGCGACCTCACAGTTCGGCAGCTAACTCCGCCCCCAGCATGCAGCATTACATAACAATTCATTATTTTATTTATTATTTTTAAAGCATATGATCATATCAATATTTTTTTGAGGGGGCACAGCATTCCATTTGGGTGGGCATTGCCCCCCAATGCCCCCCTTGGAGCCGACCCTGCATTAAACAACATATTTTACAGGGAGTCTCTATGAATCCTAGAGGCGTGAACAAGGTGTAAAACCTCAACCACTGCTCCAGAAATCCTTGTACTGCCCACAGTCCCTCATTCACCTCTGCAGGGTTTGCAATTCTAACCAGGGACACTACCTTACCCTAATAATATTTTACAATTACAAAACCCATTTCATGTCTGCAGTTATAGCTTACTTCCTTAAAGGGACACTCAAGTCAAAATTAAACTTTCATGATTCAGGTGGAACATGCAGTTTTAAACAACTTTCCAATTTAATTCCATTAACAAAAACAGAATTTATGCTTACCTGATAAATTTATTTCTCTTGTGGTGTATCCAGTCCACGGATTCATCCTTTACTTGTGGGATATTCTCCTTCCCAACAGGAAGTGGCAAAGAGAGCACACAGCAGAGCTGTCCATATAGCTCCCCCTCTAGCTCCAACCCCCAGTCATTCGACCGAAGGTTAGGAAGAAAAAGAAGAAACCATAGGGTGCAGTGGTGACTGTAGTTTAAAAATAAAAACCACCTGTCTTAAAATGACAGGGCGGGCCGTGGACTGGATACACCACAAGAGAAATACATTTATCAGGTAAGCATAAATTCTGTTTTCTCTTGTAAGGTGTATCCAGTCCACGGATTCATCCTTTACTTGTGGGATACCAATACCAAAGCTTTAGGACACGGATGAAGGGAGGGAACAAGACAGGTACCTTAAATGGAAGGCACCACTGCTTGTAAAACCTTTCTCCCAAAAATAGCCTCCGAAGAAGCAAAAGTATCGAATTTGGAAAATTTGGAAAAAGTATGCAGCGAAGACCAAGTCGCTGCCTTACAAATCTGTTCAACAGAAGCCTCATTTTTAAAAGCCCATGTGGAAGCCACTGCTCTGGTAGAATGAGCACGAATTGTTTCAGGAGGCTGCTGGCCAGCAGTCTCATAGGCCAAACAAATTATGCTTTTCAGCCAAAAGGAAAGAGAGGTAGCGGTCGCCTTCTGAACTCTCCTCTTACCAGAATAGATAACAAACAAAGAAGTTGTTTGTCTGAAATCCTTAGTTGTTTGTAAATAGAACTTTAAAGCACGAACCACATCAAGATTGAGTAACAGACGTTCCTTCTTCGACGAAGGATTAGGACACAGAGAAGGAACAACAATTTCCTGATTAATATTCTTATCAGACACAACCTTAGGAAGAAAACCGGGTTTGGTACGCAAAACTACCTTATCTGCATGGAACACCAGGTAAGGTGAATCACACTGTAGAGCAGATAACTCTGAAACTCTTCGAGCAGAAGAGATAGCTACCAAAAACAAAACTTTCCAAGATAAAAGCTTAATATCTATGGAATGTAAAGGTTCAAACGGAACCCCCTGCAGAACTGAAAGAACTAAATTCATACTCCATGGAGGAGCCACAGATCTATAAACAGGCTTGATTCTGACTAAAGCCTGGCTAAACGTTTGAACGTCTGGTACCTCTGCCAGACGTTTGTGAAAAAGAATAGACAAAGCAGATATCTGTCCCTTTAAGGAACTAGCTGATAATCCTTTCTCCAATCCGTCTTGGAGAAAGGACAAAATTCTGGGAATCCTAACCTTACTCCATGAGTAACCCTTGGATTCGCACCAAAAAATATATTTTCGCCAAATCTTATGGTAGATTTTCCTGGTGACAGGCTTTCTAGCCTGAATCAGGGTATCAATAACCGACTCAGAGAAACCACACTTTGATAGAATTAGGCGTTCAATCTCCAAGCAGTCAGACGCAGAGAAATTAGATTTGGATGTTTGAAAGGACCTTGTATTAGAAGGTCCTGCCTCATTGGTAGTGTTCATGGTGGCACAGATGACATGTCCACCAGGTCTGCATACCAGGTCCTGCGTGGCCACGCAGGCGCTATTAGAATCACCGAAGCCCTCTCCTGCTTGATTCTGGCAACCAGACGAGGGAGGAGAGGAAACGGTGGAAAAACATAGGCCAGATTGAAGGACCAAGGCGCTGCTAGAGCATCTATCAGCACCGTCTGGGGATCCCGGGACCTGGACCCATAAAGAGGAAGCTTGGTGTTCTGACGGGACGCCATCAGATCCAATTCTGGAGTGCCCCATAGCTGAGTCAGCTGGGCAAATACCTCCGGGTGGAGTTCCCACTCCCCCGGGTGAAAAGTCTGACGACTTAGAAAATCCGCCTCCCAGTTGTCTACTCCTGGGATGTGAATTGCTGAGAGATGGCAAGAGTGATCCTCCGCCCATCTGATTATTTTGGTTACTTCCATCATTGTTAGAGAACTCCTTGTTCCGCCTTGATGATTGACGTAAGCTACAGTCGTGATGTTGTCCGACTGAAATCTGATGAATTTGGCCACAGCTAGCTGAGGCCATGCCTGAAGCGCGTTGAATATCGCCCTCAGTTCCAGAATGTTTATCGGGAGAAGAGCTTCTTCCCGAGACCATAAGCCCTGAGCTTTCAGGGAGTCCTAGACTGCACCCCAGCCCAACAGACTGGCGTCGGTCGTTACGATGATCCACTCTGGTCTGCGGAAACACATTCCCTGAGACAGGTGATCCTGAGACAACCACCAGAGAAGAGAATCTCTGGTCCCCTGGTCCAACTGTATTTGAGGAGACAAATCTGCATAATCCCCATTCCACTGTTTGAGCATGCATAATTGCAGTGGTCTGAGGTGTATCCGTGCAAAAGGGACTATGTCCATTGCCGCTACCATTAGTCCGATTGTCTCCATGCACTGAGCTACAGATGGCCGAGGAATGGAATGAAGAGCTCAGCAAGTAGTTAAGAGTTTTAACTTTCTGACCTCTGTCAGAAATATTTTCATTTCTACCGAGTCTATTAGGATTCCTAAGAAGGGAACTCTTGTGAGGGGGAGAGAGAACTCTTTTTGATGTTCACCTTCCACCCGTGAGACCTCAGAAAGGCCACTACAATTTCCGTGTGAGACTTGGCTCTTTGGAAAGTCAACGCCTGAATTAAGATGTCGTCTAGATAAGGCGCCACTGCTATGCCCCGCTGTCTTAGTACCGCCAGGAGGGACCCTAGCACCTTTGTGAAAATTCTGGGAGCAGTAGCCAACCCGAAAAGGAAGAGCCACAAACTGATAATGCTTGTCCAGAAAGGCGAACCTGAGAAACTGGTGATGATCTTTGTGGATAGGAATGTGCAGATACGCATCCTTTAGATCCACGGTAGTCATATATTGACCCTCCTGGATCATTGGTAAGATTGTCAGAATGGTCTCCATCTTGAATGATGGGACTCTGAGGAATTTGTTTAGAATTTTGAGATCCAGGATTGGTCTGAAAGTTCCTTCTTTCTTGGGAACCACAAACAGGTTTGAGTAAAAACCCAGCCCTTGTTCCGCAATTGGAACTGGGTGGATCACTCCCATTGTATGTAGGTCTTCTACACAGCGTAAGAACGCCTCTTTCTTTGTCTGGTCTGTAGACAAACAAGAAATGTGGAACCTTCCCCTTGGAGGGGATTCCTTGAATTCTAGAAGATATCCCTGGGATACAATCTCTAAGGCCCAGGGATCGTGTACGTCTCTTGCCCAGGCCTGAGCGAAAAGAGAGAGTCTGCCCCCTACTAGATCCGGTCCCGGATCTGGAGCTACCCCATCATGCTGTCTTGGAAGCAGCTGCAGGCTTCTTGGCCTGTTTACCCTTGTTCCAGCCCTGGTAAGGTTTCCAGGCTGGCCTGGGTTGTGAAGCGTTACCCTCTTGCTTTGTAGTAGGGGAGGATGAAGCGAGGCCGCTCCTGAAATTCCGAAAGGAACGAAAATTATTTTGTTTGTTCTTTGTCTTAAAGGACTTGTCCTGAGGGAGAGCATGGCCTTTTCCCCCAGTGATTTCTGAAATAATCTCTTTCAATTCAGGCCCGAAGAGGGTCTTTCCTTTGAAAGGGATGTTCAAGAGTTTGGATTTTGACGACACATCGGCCGACCAGGACTTTAGCCATAGCGCCCTGCGCGCTAAAATGGCGAAACCTGAATTCTTTGCCGCTAACTTAGCTAGTTGGAAAGCGGCATCTGTGATAAAAGAATTAGCTAGCTTAAGAGCCTTAATTCTGTCCATAATGTCCTCATATGAGGTCTCCGTCTGGAGCGCATCTTCCAGCGCCTCGAACCAGAAAGCAGCTGCAGTAGTTACAGGAACAATGCACGCAATAGGTTGGAGAAGAAAACCTTGTTGAACAAAAATTTTGTTAAGTAAACCCTCTAATTTTTATCCATAGGGTCTTTAAAAGCACAACTGTCTTCAATTGGTATGGTTGTGCGTTTAGCAAGTGAAGAAACAGCCCCCTCCACCTTAGGGACCATCTGCCACGAGTCCCGCATGGGGTCAGATATGGGGAACATTTTCTTAAAAACAGGAGGGGGAACAAACGGAATACCTGGTCTATCCCACTCCCTAGTAACGATATCCGCAATCCTCTTAGGGACCGGGAACACATCAGTGTAAACGGGAACTTCTAGGTACTTGTCCATTTTACACAATTTCTCTGGAACCACCAAAGGGTCGCAGTCATCCAGAGTAACTAATACCTCCCTGAGCAATAAGCGGAGGTGTTCTAGTTTAAATTTAAAAGCCAACGTATCTGAGTCTGTCTGAGGAGCAACCTTTCCCGAATCGGAAATTTCTCCCTCAGACAGCACATCCCTCGCCCCCCATTTCAGAGCGTTGTGAGTGTATATCGGATACGGCAACTAAAGCGTCAGAATGCTCAGAATCTGTTCTTAAAACAGAGCTATCACGCTTTGCAGGTAACACGGGCAGTTTAGATAAAAACACTGAGAGGGTATTATCCATAACTGCCGCCAAGTCTTGCAAGGTAAAAGAGTTAGACGCACTAGAGGTGCTAGGCGTCGCTTGAGCGGGCGTAACTAGTTGTGACACTTGGGGAGAGGTTAACGGGCTAACCGCATTACCTTCTGCCTGAGAATCATCTTGGGCCACATTTTTAAGTGCGACAATATGTTCTTTAAAATGTATAGGCATATCAGTACAAGTGGGACACATTCTGAGAGGGGGTTCCACCATGGCTTCTAAACACATTGAACAAGGATTTTCCTTGGTGTCAGACATGTTTAACAGACTAGTAGTAAGACAAACAGGCTTAGAAATCACTTTAATCAAGTAAAAACACACTTTGAAAAAAAAAAAACGTTACTGTGCCTTTAAGAGATAAAAAAGGCACACAATTTTGCAAAACAGTGAAAAATGCAGCAAACTTTTCAAAATTTTTACAGTACAGGTATACCTCACTTTACAGCGCTTCACTTTACAGCGATTCGCTAATACAGCGCTTTGTAGAGCTGAAGTTCAACCTCCAAGGATTTTGAAACAGTGCTGTAAATCATTGTGAGATTGCGATAAAAGTGACTGGCACTATTTTGTTATGCTTAGTTCACTCTGTTAACTGCACTGCAGTGCAATCTGTGTCTCAGTGCTATAGTCTGGCAAATTTTACTACAGTAATTGTCACTATTTTACAGGTACAGTATTTATTGAATGCTAATTGAATACTGTGCTGTGCTAGTGTTAAACTAAACATAGCACTATTGCACCCCTAATATATGTTAGTTCAAACATGTTTTTAAGATTTTAAACACTGAAAAGAAAGCTAAAACTGCTTTGTTTCACTTTAAGGCGGGTTTCACTTTACAGCGGGGCTCCGGTCCCTAACCCGCTGTATGAGCGGGGTATACCTGTATGTACCTAAAGCATTAGTAAGATTGCACCACTAGCAATAAAAACGATTAACCCCTTAATGCCCAAACCGGATCGACAGTAAGCCAACAAACTGGTTAAAACAACATCAGCACCTTGCCACAGCTCTGCTGTGGCCCTACCTGCCCTTAGGAACCAGATTTGTGGGGAAAAAGCTTCTTATAGGCCCTCAAACTGCAGCAGGACCCTCCATGTGAAAAAGCCTGGACTTCTAGTCAAATATAACTGCGCATCTGAGGCGCGAAATTAGGCCCCTCCCACCTTACTCCGGTGCTGTGAGGCCTAAAGAAACACTCCTAAGTGTTTTAATAATAGCCATGTGGGTAACAACCCCTGAAAGAAACCCAAAGGAACCTTCAAAGTGTCTCAAAAAACAAACTTTTTCAATAAAAAACCGTTTGCCATTAAGTAGTGTCAACCAGAATAAACTAGCCCTGTTATGTAAGCTTGCAATTCCATACTTAGTCTCTGAATTAAGCTTACCCTCCCCTCATGGGGATATTATCAGTCTTTCCTAGCATTATCACAGTCTTGTCTAGAAATAAATGACTGAACATACCTTCTTTGCAGCCTAACCTGCAAACCGTTCCCCCCAACTGAAGTTCTCTTGTACTCCTCAGTCCTTTGTGGGAACAGCAGTGGATCTTAGTTACAACATGCTAAAATCATCTTCCTCCCTGCAGAAATCTTCATCTACTTTCTGCTAGAGAGTAAATAGTAGAAACCGGTACCATTTAAAATAACAAACTTTTGCTTGTAGAAAATAAAAACTACAATTCTAACACCACATTCACTTTACCCTTCCGATTGCTTAGAGCCGGCAAAGAGAATTACTGGGGGGTGGAGCTAGAGGGGGAGCTATATGGACAGCTCTGCTGTGTGCTCTCTTTGCCACTTCCTGTTGGGAAGGAGAATATCCCACAAGTAAAGGATGAATCCGTGGACTGGATACACCTTACAAGAGAAATGTGCACAGTCTTTTTATATTTATGCTCCTACTGAGCATATGTGTAAGAATATACGTCTATGCATTTGTGATTGGCTGATAGCTGTCACATGGTAAAGGGGGAGTGCAAAAATACATATATTGGAATATGAAAGAAAAAAAAATTACTACTTATTTGAAGTTCAGACTAAGGGGCCCATTTATCAAGCTCCAGATGGAGCTTGAGGGTCCGTGTTTCTGGCGAGCCTGCAGGTCGCTGCTCCATAGCCCTGTCTGCCTGTTCTGAGTAGGCGGACACACATCGCCGAAAATCAACCCGATCGAGTACGATCGGGTTGATTGACACCTCCCTGCTGGCCGCCGATTGGCCGCAAATCTGCAGGGGGCTGCGTTGCACCAGCAGCTCACAAGAGCTGCTGGTGCAATGCTGAATACGGAAAGCGTATTGCTCTCCGCATTCAGCGAGGTCTGGCGGACCTGATCCGCACTGTCGGATCAGGTCCGCCAGACCTTTGATAAATATCCCCCTATGGGGTAGATTTACTACATTTTGAGTGGACATGATTTTCTATAGCGAATCATGTCCGCTCGACATAGCTAAATGCCTACAGCTTTCATTGCACAAGCATTTCTGGTAAAATGCTTGTGCAATGCTGCCCCCTGCTCCCTGGCGGCCAATCAGATGCTTGTCAATCATCCCGATAATATCGGATCAGGAATATTTTCAATCTGCCACCTTAAAAGTGGCGGACAGGTTAAGGAGCTGCTTCTTGACCGCTGCTTCTTAACTTTCCTTTCAGGCTCGCTGACGCATTCACTGCTTCATAAATGGAGCCCTAAGTGCTACTGCATTGTCTTCATATCATGCATTTGTTTATTATGTAGATCTTCTGTATTTATTACACAATAATAGATGTTAAAGGGACATGAAGCCCAAAATGTATTTTTAATGATTCAGATTCAAGGCTTTTATAATAAGTTGATGGCTGTTGAGATGCTTGTACTTATAAAGGAGAGAGTGACTGGGAGACTGAGGAAGCACCGTTTACGTTACTTGTCTTCGAGATAGAAAATAGAAATTAATATAAAAGGCAATGGACTCAAGTGGAATTCAGTTCATTGTATGATACTGAGATGCTATCTTCAATACTCATTTATTTTTCTACCCTTTTCATTGTGATATTGTTCTGCGTTTTGCATTACATGATGTTCTAACCCTATTTAAGCTTCAATAAATAAAGATATAAAAAAAGGACAATGGGCTATGTTGAACCTCTACTGATAGCAATAGCTGTCTATAATGATGCAGGACTGTGGCTGCTAGTTTGTGACCCATCCCACAAGCTACTCATGAGTTAAAGTGGCATGAAACCCCAAATTTTTATTTTATGATTCAGATACAGTATAACATTTTAAACAACTTTCCAATGTACTTATATTATCAATTTGGCTTTATTCTCGTGGTATCCTTAATTGCAGGAGCAGCAATGCACTACTGGGAGATGGTTGAACACATCGGTAAGCCAATGACAAGAGGTATAAATGTGCAGCCACCAATCAGCAGCTAGCTCCCAGCATCTGAGCCGACAATAGTATGCTTTTCAAAAAAGGATACCAAAAGAACCAAGCAAATGAGATAATAGAAGTAAATTGGAAAGTTGATTAAAATCATATGCACTATCTAAATCATGAAAAAAAAATAGGTTTCATCTCCCTTTAAGAACGGCAGCTTTCAAAACTCTACATCTATGGCATCTGCTGCTACATAAAAAAGACGTAATCAATGTGTATCGCTGTTATGTATAGAAACATAGAATTTGAGGGTAGATAAGAACCAAAAGGCCCATCAAGTCTTCCCATATTACTTGTGCTGTGCAAACTTACTTATTTCGTAGAATAGCTTTTTGTGTGTCCCAGGCATTTTTAAAACTCAACTCCAATTTTTGCAAAAGAACTTCTTCCTTTCATTTCTCCTGAAGCTGCTACCCTATAACTTAAGATTGTGACCCCTTGTTTTGGTATTTTTTTTAGTTTCCACTTTTTTTTGTCCCTTCATATATTTGACGATTTCTATCATGTTACCAGCCCTTTACCTTCAACCTAAGTGCCACCAACTGCAACGTATGAATATTATTAGGTAACAGAAGAGGCAATCATGCATACACCAGAATGTGGGCAACATAATGAAAGTGCAATCTAGTGAGTACCCCTTACCAAAGCTTTAAAGTACCAACAAGTTCACATGTACCATAGGTTTAGAAACAAGTATCTAAATTATACATATTTAGACCACAGAGTCTTTTTTAGTACAGTTTATATTATAGACCATGTACCATTTTAGTAGCCCTCCTTTGAGCAGATTCCAGTTTTTTTTTTATCCTTCTGGATATACGGTCTCTGCACTGCACAAAATATTGAAGAGGAGGCTTAAAGGGACACTGAACCCAATTTTTTTCTTTCATGATTCAGATAGAGCATGCAATTTTTATCACCTTTCTAATTTACTCCCATTATCAATTTTTCTTCGTTCTCTTGCTATATTTATTTTAAAAGCAGGAATGTAAATCTTAGCAGCCAGTCCATTTTAGGTTCAGCACCATGGATAGCACTTGCTTATTGGAGGCTTACACTTACCCACCAATAAGCAAACATAACCCAGGTTTCTCAACCAAAAATGGGCTGGCTCTTATGCATCACATTCCTGCTTTTTAAATAAAGATAGCAAGAGAACGAAGAAAAAATGATAATAGGAGTAAATTAGAAAGTTAATTAAAATTGCAAGCTCTATCTAAATCATGAAAGAAAAAAAAACAGAATTTATGCTTACCTGATAAATTACTTTCTCCAACGGTGTGTCCGGTCCACGGCGTCATCCATAACTTGTGGGAATATTCTCTTCCCCAACAGGAAATGGCAAAGAGCACAGCAAAAGCTGTCCATATAGTCCCTCCTAGGCTCCGCCCACCCCAGTCATTCGACCGACGGACAGGAGAAAAAAACAGGAGAAACTATAGGGTGCCGTGGTGACTGTAGTTAGAGAAAGAAATTCATCAAACCTGATTAAAAAAACCAGGGCGGGCCGTGGACCGGACACACCGTTGGAGAAAGTAATTCAGGTTTTCTCCAACATTGGTGTGTCCGGTCCACGGCGTCATCCATAACTTGTGGGAACCAATACCAAAGCTTTAGGACACGGATGAAGGGAGGGAGCCAATCAGGTTGCCTAAACGGAAGGCACCACGGCTTGCAAAACCCTTCTCCCAAAAATAGCCTCCGAAGAAGCAAAAGTATCAAATTTGTAGAATTTGGCAAAAGTGTGCAGGGAAGACCAAGTCGCTGCCTTACATATCTGATCAACAAAAGCCTCGTTCTTGAAGGCCCATGTGGAAGCCACAGCCCTAGTAGAGTGAGCTGTGATGCGTTCAGGAGGCTGCCGTCCGGCAGTCTCGTAAGCCAATCGGATGATGCTTTTCAGCCAAAAGGAAAGAGAGGTAGCAGTAGCTTTTTGACCTCTCCTCTTGCCGGAATAAACGACAAACAGAGAAGATGTTTGTCTGAAATCCTTTGTTGCTTCTAAATAGAACTTTAAAGCACGAACTACATCTAGATTGTGTAACAAACGTTCCTTCTTTGAAACTGGATTCGGACACAAAGAAGGCACAACTATTTCCTGGTTAATATTCTTGTTTGAAACAACCTTTGGAAGGAAACCAGGTTTAGTACGCAAAACAACCTTATCTGAATGGAACACCAGATAGGGCGGATTACACTGCAAAGCAGATAACTCAGAAACTCTTCTAGCAGAAGAAATAGCAACCAAAAACAGAACTTTCCAAGATAACATCTTGATATCTATGGAATGTAGAGGTTCAAACGGAACCCCTTGAAGAACTGAAAGAACTAAATTCATACTCCAGGGAGGAGTCAAAGGTCTGTAAACAGGCTTGATCCTGACCAAAGCCTGAACAAAAGCTTGAACATCAGACACAGCTGCCAGTCGTTTGTGTAATAAGACAGATAAAGCAGAAATCGGTCCCTTTAAAGAACTCGCTGATAATCCCTTATCCAAACCTTCTTGGAGAAAGGAAAGGATCCTAGGAATTTTGATCTTACTCCATGAGAATCCCTTGGATTCACACCAACAGATATATCTTTTCCATATTTTATGGTAAATCTTCCTAGTTACAGGTTTTCTGGCTTGTATCAGAGTATCTATTACAGAATCCGAAAACCCACGCTTAGATAAAATCAAGCGTTCAATTTCCAAGCCGTTAGCTGAAGGGAAACTAGATTTGGATGTTCGAATGGACCTTGTACTAGAAGATCCTGTCTCAAAGGTAGCTTCCATGGTGGAGCCGATGACATATTCACCAGGTCTGCATACCAAGTCCTGCGTGGCCACGCAGGAGCTATCAAGATCACCGAGGCCCTCTCCTGCTTGATCCTGGCTACTAGCCTGGGAATGAGAGGAAACGGTGGAAACACGTAAGCTAGGTTGAAGGTCCAAGGCGCTACTAATGCATCCACTAGAGTCGCCTTGGGATCCCTGGATCTGGACCCGTAGCAAGGAACCTTGAAGTTCTGACGAGACGCCATCAGATCCATGTCTGGAATGCCCCATAATTGAGTCAACTGGGTAAAGATCTCCGGGTGGAGTTCCCACTCCCCCGGATGGAATGTCTGACGACTCAGATAATCCGCCTCCCAGTTTTCCACTCCTGGGATGTGGATCGCAGATAGGTGGCAGGAGTGATCCTCCGCCCATTTTATGATTTTGGTCACTTCTCTCATCGCCAGGGAACTCCTTGTTCCCCCCTGATGATTGATGTAAGCAACAGTCGTCATGTTGTCTGATTGGAATCTTATGAATCTGGCCTTTGCTAGTTGAGGCCAAGCCCTGAGAGCATTGAATATCGCTCTCAGTTCCAGAATGTTTATCGGGAGAAGAGACTCTTCCCGAGACCATAGCCCCTGAGCTTTCAGGGAGTCCCAGACCGCGCCCCAGCCCACTAGACTGGCGTCGGTCGTGACGATGACCCACTCTGGTCTGCGGAAACTCATTCCCTGGGACAGGTGGTCCTGGGTTAGCCACCAACGGAGTGAGTCTCTGGTCTTCTGATCTACTTGAATCACTGGAGACAAGTCTGTATAGTCCCCATTCCACTGTTTCAGCATGCACAGTTGTAATGGTCTTAGATGAATTTGCGCAAAAGGAACTATGTCCATTGCTGCAACCATCAACCCTACTACTTCCATGCACTGAGCTATGGAAGGACGTGGAACAGAATGAAGAACTTGACAAGCGTTTAGAAGTTTTGACTTTCTGACGTCTGTCATGAAAATCTTCATTTCTAAAGAATCTATTATTGTCCCCAAGAAAGGAACTCTTGTTGACGGAGAAAAGGAACTTTTTTCTATGTTCACTTTCCATCCGTGAGATCTGAGAAAGGCCACAACGATGTCTGTGTGAGCCTTTGCCTTTGAAAGAGATGACGCTTGTATCAGGATGTCGTCCAAGTAAGGTGCCACTGCAATGCCCCTTGGTCTTAGAACCGCTAGAAGGGACCCGAGTACCTTTGTGAAAATCCTTGGAGCAGTGGCTAGCCCGAATGGGAGAGCCACAAACTGGTAATGTTTGTCCAGAAAGGCGAACCTTAGGAACTGATGATGATCTTTGTGGATGGGAATATGTAGATACGCATCCTTTAGATCCACGGTAGTCATAAATTGACCCTCCTGGATTGTAGGTAAAATTGTTCGAATGGTTTCCATTTTGAACGATGGCACTCTGAGAAATTTGTTTAGGATCTTTAAATCCAGAATTGGTCTGAAAGTTCCCTCTTTTTTGGGAACTACAAACAGATTTGAGTAAAACCCCATTCCTTGTTCCACGGTTGGAACTGGGTGTATCACTCCCATTTTTAACAGGTCTTCTACACAATGTAAGAATGCCTGTCTCTTTATTTGGTTTGAAGATAAGTGAGACATGTGGAACCTTCCCCTTGGGGATAGTTCCTTGAATTCCAGAAGATAACCCTGAGAAACTATTTCTAGTGCCCAGGGATCCTGAACATCTCTTGCCCAAGCCTGAGCAAAGAGAGAGAGTCTGCCCCCTACTAGATCCGGTCCCGGATCGGGGGCTACTCCTTCATGCTGTTTTGTTAGCAGCAGCAGGCTTCTTGGCCTGCTTACCCTTGTTCCAGCCTTGCATTGGTTTCCAAGCTGGTTTGGTTTGCGAAGCATTACCCTCTTGTCTAGAGGCTGCAGTGTTGGAGGCCGGTCCATTCCTGATATTGCGAAAGGAACGAAAATTAGACTTATTCTTGGCTTTGAAAGGCCTATCTTGTGGGAGGGCGTGGCCCTTACCCCCAGGGATGTCTGAGATAATCTCTTTCAATTCTGGCCCAAAAAGAGTTTTACCCTTGAAGGGGATATTAAGCAACTTTGTCTTGGAAGATACATCCGCTGACCAAGACTTTAGCCAGAGCGCTCTGCGAGCCACAATTGCAAACCCAGAATTTTTCGCTGCTAATCTAGCTAACTGCAAAGCGGCATCTAAAATAAAGGAATTAGCTAACTTAAGTGCGTGAACTCTGTCCATAACCTCCTCATACGGAGTCTCTCTACTGAGCGACTTTTCTAGTTCCTCGAACCAGGACCACGCTGCTGTAGTGACAGGAATAATGCACGAAATAGGTTGCAGGAGGTAACCTTGCTGTACAAAAATCTTTTTAAGCAAACCCTCCAATTTTTTATCCATAGGATCTTTGAAAGCACAATTATCCTCGATAGGAATAGTAGTGCGCTTGGCTAGTGTAGAAACTGCCCCCTCGACCTTAGGGACTGTCTGCCATAAGTCCTTTCTGGGGTCGACCATAGGAAATAATTTCTTAAATATAGGAGGGGGAACAAAAGGTATGCCGGGCTTCTCCCACTCCTTATTCACTATGTCCGCCACCCGCTTGGGTATAGGAAAAGCGTCGGGGTGCACCGGAACCTCTAGGAACTTGTCCATCTTACACAATTTTTCTGCAATGACCAGGTTGTCACAATCATCCAGAGTAGATAACACCTCCTTAAGCAGTGCGCGGAGATGCTCTAATTTAAATTTAAATGTCACAACATCAGGTTCTGCCTGTTGAGAAATTCTACCTGAATCTGAAATTTCCCCATCTGACAAAACCTCCCTCATGGCCCCTTCAGATTGGTGTGAGAGTATGACAGAGCAATTATCATCAGCGCCCTCCTGCTCTACAGTGTTTAAAACAGAGCAATCGCGCTTTCTCTGAAATGCAGGCATTTTGGATAAAATATTTGCTATGGAGTTATCCATTACTGCCATCAATTGTTGCATAGTAACAAGCATTGGCGCGCTAGAAGTACTAGGGGTCTCCTGCGTGGGCAAAACTGGTGTAGACACAGAAGGAGATGATGTAGAACTATGTCTACTCCCTTCATCTGATGAATCATCTTGGGCAACTTTACTATCTGTGGCAGTACTGTCCTTACTTTGTTTGGACGCTATGGCACAATTATCACACAATTTTAAAGGGGGAGACACATTGGCTTCCATACATACAGAACATAGCTTATCTGAAGGTACAGACATGTTAAACAGGCTTAAACTTGTCAATAAAGTACAAAAACCGTTTTAAAACAAAACCGTTACTGTCTCTTTAAATTTTAAACAGGGCACACTTTATTACTGAATATGTGAAAAACTGAAGGAATTGTTCAAATTTAACCAAATTTTCACCACAGTGTCTTAAAGCATTTAAAGCATTGCACTCCAAATTTGAGACCTTTAACCCTTAAAATGAAGAAACCGGAGCCGGTTACAGATTTAACCCCTCTACAGTCCCAGCTACAGCTTTTGCTGCGACTTTACCAAACCCAGGGGGGTATACGATACCAAATGAAGCCTTCTAGGAACCTTTCCAACTACTTTCAGACCCACACACATGCAGCTGCATGTCCTGCTCTCAAAAGTAACTGCGCAGTAATGGCGCGAAAATGAGGCTCAGCCTACTACAGGGAAGGCCCTTCCTGACTGGAAAGGTGTCTAAACCAGTGCCTGACGTTAAAAAACGTTCCCCAAAGTTTATAAGTGTGAATATCAACATCAAGCTGTATAAAATGCCCAAATAAAGCAATCGATCTTGCCCATAAAAGTGTCTACCAGTTTTATAGCCCATATTAAGCCCTTTATTCTGTTTGAGACTAAGAAAATGGCTTACCGGTCCCCATGAGGGGAAATGACAGCCTTCCAGCATTACACAGTCTTGTTAGAAAAATGGCTAGTCATACCTTAAGCAGAAAAGTCTGCTAACTGTTTCCCCCAACTGAAGTTATTTCATCTCAACAGTCCTATGTGGAAAAAGCAAACGATTTTAGTTACTGCTGCTAAAATCATATTCCTCTCACAAACAGAACTCTTCATCTTTTTCTGTTTCAGAGTAAATAATACATACCAGCACTATTTTAAAATAACAAACTCTTGATAGTAGAATAAAAAAACTACAACTAAACACCACATACTCTTCACCATCTCCGTGGAGATGTTGCCTGTGCAACGGCAAAGAGAATGACTGGGATGGGCGGAGCCTAGGAGGGACTATATGGACAGCTTTTGCTGTGCTCTTTGCCATTTCCTGTTGGGGAAGAGAATATTCCCACAAGTTATGGATGACGCCGTGGACCGGACACACCAATGTTGGAGAAATGTGGGTTTAGTGTCCCTTTAACTAGTGATCTGTAAAGTGGTATAAGCACCTTGCTATTTCTGCTGCTTATATATATCCCAATGCAACCAAGTATTCTACTGGCCTTACCATCTGCACTGCTACATTCTTTACCAAATTTTAAATAATCTGAAATAATAATGAGTGTAGCATTACTCATTGTTGCTGCTGACAAGAAGTTGTCCAGCTGTTTTAAGAGCTGTGCAATTGCTTTTAGATACATAAAACTTATCTACAGAGGAGCAAGGAGAAATGATTCTCTGCATTGTGTGGACATAAATAGATAGAAAGCTCATAATTTAAATAGTCAGGAGTGCAATTAAATTTTAAATATAAGCAATTTTGCAATCTACTTCCATTAAAGGGACATAATACTCATATGCTAAATCACTTGAAACTGATGCAGTATAACTGTAAAAAGCTGACAGGAAAATATCAACTGAGCATCTCTATGTAAAAAAGGAAGATATTTTATCTCACAATCTCCTCAGCTCAGCAGAGTAAGTTCTGTGTAAAAAGTTAAACACAGCTGCTGCACAGCTACAGGTAAAAAAATAAATAAATGAAAAAATGAACATCAGCCAATCAGTATCAGCAGTGCTGAGGTCATGAACTCTTTTACTGTGATCTCATGAGATTTCACTTAACTCTCATGAGATTTCATAGTAAACTTCCTTAGACTGAATAAAAAAATAATATGAGAGTGCACATAAGCTCGCTCCTTCGGCTGTCCCGGGACAGACATACTGATTTGTTGCTTAGAAGTCCTTTACAATGGGATGTGGCTACTGAAGAACTTTTGAGGCAAAATATCTTTCTTTTTTACATAGAGATGTTCAGGTGAAATTTTCTAGTCAGCTTTTTACAGCTATGCTGCATCACTTTCAAGTGTTTAAATTTAATATTTTGGTACTATGGCCCTTTAAGCAAAGATGTTTCTAGTAAAAATTATTATTGTTATTCAGCGGCATACGCACATATGCTGTTAGGGCCCATGAAACAGAATTCAAGCTCATAGAGCTGGCAGTGGTGTGTATTTGTGTCATACAAGCCATTGCTGACTCTGTGATAAGGTTTAAATACCAGTGCATGGGCCCTCACAACATATGTGCATATGCATCTGAAGAACACTAATAATTTATAATAATTTATTTATTGGGTTAGCACAAATGAAGTCCTTGTATAAAGGGTTAAGGCTATATAAAAAGGTTGCACCAAACACTACATAAAATAAAGTATAACACTCATATATACACTATCTAATAAAGTTATTCATATACATTTAAAAAAATAAAATATCTACAGGGGTTAAAAGGGTTATGGTATATGATAAGGTATTTGAAAGGAAAGGGCTATAATGGATATATACATATATATGACTAAATATGCGTATGCATGTACTCTATATATACTTTGGAGCCCTTTACAATCAAATACCGTAAAACATGAAAAAACATTTTTATTCAATTAAAGTATTTAATATGTTTTACTGTGTAGTTCATGTAAATATTTTTCATTCCAATGCTTTTTACATAGAGTAAAATGTATCATGCGCGAGCGTTAAGTGTTAGGTTTATCCAGTTTACACGCTCCATTAAAGTCTATAGGGAAAAGTTAACACGGTCACAATATCTGAAGTCCTGAAGGTAGCACTTCACCTTTCACTCACACACAAACATTTCACTTTTAACTTGTAATACGCGTGTTATAAATGTACTTCTGGCGGTATATGGGAGCGAGCAATAACACTAAATTGCGCACCTCTTGTAATCTGGTCCATAATGGCTGCCACAGATTCCCTTCTAACAGCAGCAAATGAGCTGTGTGACCATCTGGGCATTGATCCCAGGTCCTGCCGGATGTGTATCTGATGCTATGCTCCAAAATAAAACTTTTTATTAAAGAAAAAGGGGGCTCAGTTTATTGTGGCCGTGTTCTCAAGTTCAGTAGTTGGGATAACTCCATGTCTAGCCTCAAGCATTCCATTCTGCTTGAAAACTGAAATGTTCTGTTCCAAGCAGATGGCGAGTTTTTGAGGCGAGTTTTGATTTTTAATACTGACGTCTCATTCTGAGGTGAGTTTTGACGCAAATCGGCAGGTTAACTTGATTTTGAATAGGCCATTAAGCCAGTGAGGTAGCCTATGTATTGTCCAGAATAAGGCTGGAACGAATACGATCGGGTTGATTGACACCCCCTGCTAGCAGCCGATTGGCCGCAAATCTGCAGGAGGAGGCATTGCACCAACAGTTCACAAGAACTGCTGGTCTAATGATAAATGCCGACAGCGTATCCTGTCGGCATTTATCGATGTGCAGCGGACATGATACGCTACATCGTATCATGTCCGCTCGCACATTAATAAATATACCCCATAAACTCAGATAAAAAGTAGCTAATACAACTGATTAGTTTGTGTGTGGGGAGGACAACAACTACTTTTTCACTTTTATCCAGACCACTTACTTGAAGTTCTATCAGTAAGTGATAAAGACGTAGACACTGTCTATAAAAACAAATTAATTGTACTTATATAAAAACCAAGAACAAATGAAACTACAAAAAATATATTGGCAAAGGTGTGAACTGTTGCCTGTGAGATTGGTAAGGCACAGAATATAAAGTATTTGCTGCAGGGTCTTCTTATTTATTTCGCTGTGGGAGATGACTAGAACATTTATTCCTTTTAATTTATCTGATTTGGCGTTACAGAGAAACATAAGTCTTATAATGAAAGAAGGTTCTAAGTAAACTGTTATCAGATATTACATATGACTATGGGGATTACATTATTGTTTCTTTTTAACCTTGTGTCTATTTTGTATTTTTGTATTAAAAAGCCCAGAAGAGACTAATGTTATTACTACTTGTTTAACCTCAATAGAAAGAAATATTAACAACATTAAGTGACACACAGCAGTGAATTATGTTCTTTCTAATACAGAAGTAACATAAAAATATGAAAAAAAGTGTTAATTTAAAAGGAATGTTAGGCAATGGCAACTAAATATATAAATATAAACTGTGATAATTCCTGGCAATTCCTGATTAACCCCTCCACTGCTGGGCCATTTCTTCCCCTGTGCTGAGCTGTTTTGAGGCTTTTAGGTGGTGCTCACCAGGTTACACAACTCCATATGCATTATACTGGCATGACATGACATTTTAGGCACCTCATTTTTAAATTATATGGCTTCGCAATGTCCTCTGTCAAACAGGTCCAGTCAAGGGATCAGAAATTACTCAAAACAATTGAGGGCATGATAATGATGAAAATAGTAAAAGTTACAGTTCAGTGTATATGGGGTAAATACAACTCCAGCATAAACTCTCAATATCAAAGTAAAGAAGCATAAGGCGGGCACCCGTGTAGCTCTGTGTAAGTCGGCGGTTGATAAAAGCCAGGTGCAAAACTTTCCTCAGCAGCTATTTTAAACAATATTATCCATTAACACTAAACATTTATAAAGATAAAAACATTATTAAGACTAATATCTTGGAAATACTTCAGATAAACTGGGAATCGTAAACAGAATTAAGTTTCCTGTATTGGAGCCCCAAGAGCCATTTTTCATAGTTGCATGGAAAGACCAAATCATGGCTCTGCGGGTTGGACAGAGGCTACCAAACTCTGTCAAAAAGTGTGCAGAAGAGAGGATTTACTCCTACCTGCACAATAATAGTGGGGGGCGGAGGGTAAACCGGGAATAGTGTGTCCTTCTGTTACTAATTTATATATCTACTAAGTTAATCGGCCCAAGATTTACCTGAATCAGGGCACTATAATATAGGCAATATCCTCTAGGTGTACTGCTAGGGGCATAAAATAGAGATTTATATATTACTAGGTTCTGAAATTCAGGGGCATAATTTCTTATCTCAGGTTGTTACTCTTAATCAACATATATACAGACCCCCTTCAGCAAAGGTGGGAGAGGAGCAACTTATACAATTATACACCATAGATTATTGACCCACTCTATAAACAGTAAAGCAATCCAGATATGACAAACTCTGAACACGTAATCATAGATATACAATACACTCTGAAATCTATATTGGTTCTAGCGTCTATGTAAGTGGTTGTTTTATTCCTGTGTGAGGGCTATGCTAAAGCTAGTATGTACTGACTGCATAAATAAGTAAAAGAAAAACATAGGGTATTGATATCGCAACTTATCATTTAAATCTAAACAACCTTCAATAAATATATAAAGGTACAGCCCATGCATATAAAGACACAGTTGCCTATAGTAAAGAAAACAATAGAGGACATTTACATCTAGTAACATGGAAAACTAGGTACAGAGTCCCATAGGCCATACTGCCCAAGTTACATTCTAGTGTAGTCCCTCTCTTTCTTTCCCGGCTTAGGCTGCAAACAAAAATGGAGGGGACAGAGTTTTGAGAAGCTATATGTAGGAATAAGGTTATAAGATTACACACATTAAGAACTCCAGGGGTGTTAGGTTCAGCGTCTGCAGCTTAGAATGACACTTAGGCACACAGTATATGAACATTGCTCTCTTGTCCTTAAATTACAGAAATGGTCTCCCCTAATATATTCTCAGGCAACATAGCCATCATAAAGTAGGAGAGAAAGAGACTACAGAGTCACTGCGTGTGCCGGTGAAGGGTACATGTTTTCGCTAGGGTATCTGTGTGAAGTCACCAAGAAGCAATGTATACTCAGCCCACTCCGGTTCTCCTGTAGGCACAGTTCTGCTGATACAGAGCCCCACTATAACTGCAAGGATCCTGGGGAACTAGTTCTCCAATCACTCCCCCTAACCAACACCTGCCCTGATGGACTGAATCAGACTAAGCATGGCTTGAATACCAGAACAGAGATCCAAAGGGGAGTAATGACACATAGCCCGATACTTCCATAATGACTGGCGACGTTCCCAACAAGGAAGCTGTGGTAAGCCTGTAGATCTGTTGACAGAAAGGGGCACGGTGGGGATTGCAAGAACACTGCCGCGTCCTGTGGTGCCGGTTTCTATGTGCGGATGGTCAGTCTGTAATCTCCTCCATGTAGACAGTCTGCTTGTAGCAGCAGAGGAAGAGCGAGGCTTCATCTCAAGGTGAACAGCTGTTGGTGTCAATGGCGAGGAGCGCCCCTGAAGAACTGTAGGCACCTTGTTGCTCTGCGGCTCCTGTATTTCTATGCGCTTCTCTGCAGCATTGTCGCCACATGTACGAGCTGCTTTTATTGTGCCTATAAGGGCATCAAGCCTCTCGCACATCCTCTTCCCATATTCCTCCAGTAAGTCCTTGAGACCCATGTAAAGCACTTGGCTCTCCATGTTGGGTAGCAGTGCATCCCTACATCCATTAGACATTATGGTACAGCTTGGGAGATTATTAGATGCTTCAAACTACTGTTGAATAGTGGGGAAGGTAGTCACAAGAATACTGCAAGAACTATGTGGCTATTTGTGGAGGTATTGTTCCCCCTCAGAGATTATAGTGCTAGAGAAAAAAAAATATTTTCTTTTTACAGGCTTATAGATGTTGAAATAGGTATAGGTATAGGGGAGCATGCAGCAATTACTTCTGTTCACCCCCCTTAGGACTGTAGATCTGATGCAGGGAAAGCAGAATAAAATAGTCACAGTGTCTTTATCTCAATAATAATCTGCATATGGTGCAAAAGTGAAGTCTAACAATCCAAAACTATGTGTCTCCAAACACTGATGAGAGCAGCTTGTGACTTACGGCCTGCCATGTGGGGTGGTTCTGGGAGTTATTCCTTAGAAACTCTGTCGGAGGGTGATACAGCCTGTACCCCTATCTCTCCCAAGGCTGATGGTGGTCCGGTATCCCGGTGAAAGGATCCTGTAGCTGCTGTTTGGGCTTACTCCTGTCTCGGCTGTTAGCGAGTGCCGCTGTAGGCCGTAGCCGCGGCCTTTCCTAAAGATGGGTCCGGTTCTCCCAAGCAGCCCCTGGCGACATCCGCAAATGTCGTTTAAAACGGACAAAAACAGGCATCAGGTGCCTCCACCAACCACCCTAGGGTCTTCATGGGCAAAACCGCAGGGTTTAAGAGGAGTAAACGGGTTATAATACTTATTTTTTTACAGAGCTCTGTCTCCCCACGTCCTCACAGTTAGGCTGCTGGCTCCGCCCCCTGGTGCTCACATTTAAAGGGACAGGAAAGCCCAAAATATTATTTTATGATTTGGATAGAACACTTTTAAGCTACTTTCAAATTTACTTCTATTATCAAATTTGTTTAATTCTCTTGTAATCGATTGCTGAAGGAACAGCATTAAACTACAGGCTGCTAGAAGAACACATCTAGTTAACCAATCACAAGAGACAAATGTGTTCAGTCACCAATCAGCAGCAAACTCTCACTAATATCTCTCTAAGGGTGATACAGGAAGCCAGACGTGGACCCATTGCTCAGAGTGCCTAGCCCTAGAGGGATATGGCTGCACCTCACTGACGAGGCCCACAATAGGTCGAAACATACGTCTGGGGTTTTGCTGTTTCTCTTGTTCAGAGAAAGATTGCCTGGTATGTCGGGGCTGGACTGTACTGTGAAGTCAGGATCAGACTGATATGCTTCAGGAAAGTTCTCTCTGAAAGGCACATATTGAGCAAAAAGAGGCTGATCTTGGGTGGTAACTAGTCATAGAACAAGCTATTATGCTGTTGTTCGTTCCCAGGTTGAGCGCTTCTCTCTTTTTATGTATTCTTAACGCACCCTTTGGCTTTTGCGCAGTTTCGGGTTAGTGCACAAGTGATAAAAGGAAAAGGCTTTCTTTAGTGTGCCCAATAAAAGTCTATAGGTAGAGGGAGTTAGAGTAGTTGAGATATCCAAAGTCCTAAAGTTAAAGCGTCTAAGTCTTTCAATTTCTACCTTCTTACTTACAACTTGTATTACCAGTGATAATGAGCACTCACTTTTTACCTTGAACGCAGCTAGCTCCATTTGTAATCTAGGCCATAGGAGGTAACGCCATCTACTTTATTATATATATTAAATGGTAATAAATATGTAAAATCCTTTGCTTTAAACCTTCATTGTTTACCCTACTAAAAGCCACAACCTTATCAAATTATTTATCTACAAAAATCCTCTTCTATAGGATTGTGATTGACCACCAGGTGTTTTATATAGTAAAAATCCTGCTTGTGTGTTGCAACAAGCAGGACACAACCAATGGTTAGTGGCTACTTGTATATGCCACACCTAATTGTTTCAATGGCCATGTCCTACTCAGAACTGCAACGCATTGTGCACCTGGCCAGACTAGTTATGTGCTTAACTTCTCTGTTGAGGTTAAACGGACATTTAACACTTAATACAAATAGGGTTCACACCTTAAGTTTAGGCAAAACCGAAACACTCTTGTGACATGCACAGCACAGCAAAAACACACATTGGCCCCTAGTTATCAACGTGTCTACTTACCTGCCATCGCCGGCCCCAATACGCTCGCCTAAGCTCGCCTCACATCGCCGCCGCGGACCTGAATACGCTCGCCAAAGTTATCAAAAAAGCTGTCAAAAAGCCACGCACCAAGTACGGGGCGATGAGCAGCGGACTGTGATAGTTATCACTCATCCGATCTCGCTGCTCTTCGGCTTTTTCACAGCTTTATTGATAAGCTGTCACTAAGCACTCACATTAAACTAAACTGTTCTACCCCCTATACCGGCGCCCCGGAGCCCCCCGCAACTAAATAAAGTTATTAACCCCTAAACCGCCGCTCCTAGACCCTGCTGCAACTATAATAAATGTATTAACCCCTAAACTGCCGCTCCCTGAGCCAACCGCCACTCTAATAAACTGATTAACCCCTAATCCACCACTCCCGGACCCCGCTGCCACCTACATAATACCTATTAACCCCCCCTATACCGCCGCCACCCATAATAAATTTATTAACCCCTATCCTGCCGATCCCGTGCCCCGCCGCAACTAAATAAATTGTTTAACCCCTAAACCGCCGCTCCCGGACCCCGCCGCAACCTATATTAAACTTATTAACCCCTAATCTGCCTCCCTACACCGTCGCCACCTATAATAAATTTATTAACCCCTATCCTGCCCCCCCCCCTATACCGCCACAACCTATAATAAAATTATTAACCCCTAAACCTAAGTCTAACCCTAACCCTAACACCCCCCTAACTTAAATATGAATTAAATAAATCTAAATAAATATCACTCTTATTAAATTAGTTATTCCTATTTAAAACTAAATACTTACCTATAAAATAAACCCTAAGATAGCTACAATGTAATTAATAATTACATTGTAGCTATTTTAGGATTTATATTTATTTTACAGGTAACTTTGTATTTATTTTAACTAGGTAGAATAGTTATTAAATAGTTATTAACTATTTAATAACTATCTAGCTATAAGAAATACAAAATTACCTGTAAAATAAATCCTAACCTAAGTTACAATTAAACCTAACACTACACTATCATTAAATAAATTAAATTAATTATCTACAAATACCTACAATTAAATACAATTAAATAAACTAACTGAAGTACAAAAAAATAAAAAAACTAAGTTACAAAAAATAAAAAAATTTACAAGATTTTTAAGCTAATTACACCTAATCTAAGCCCCCTAATAAAATAACAAAGCCCCCCAAAATAAAACGAAAGTTAACAGCTCTATTACCTTACCAGCCCTTAAAAGGGCCTTTTGCGGGGCATGCCCCAAAGAAATCAGCTCTTTTGCATGTTAAAAAAAATACAACCCCCCCAACATTAAAACCCACCACCCACATACCCCTACTCTAACCCACCCAATCCCCCCTTAAAAAAACCTAACACTACCCCCCTGAAGATCATCCTACCTTTAGCCGTCTTCAGCCAGCCGACCACCGATGGAACAGAAGAGGACATCCGCGCCCCTTGGATGAAGACTTCGGCCGCTGCGGATGTCCTCTTCTGTTTTTTTAACATGCAAAAGAGCTGATTTCTTTGGTGCATGCCCCGCAAAAGGCCCTTTTAAGGGCTGGTAAGGTAATAGAGCTGTTAACTTTCGTAATTTAGAATAGGGTAGGGCATTTTTTTATTTTGGGGGGCTTTGTTATTTTATTAGGGGGCTTAGATTAGGTGTAATTAGCTTAAAAATCTTGTAATATTTTTTTATTTTTTGTAACTTAGTTTTTTTATTTTTTGTACTTTAGTTAGTTTATTTAATTGTATTTAATTGTAGGTATTTGTAGTTAATTAATTTATTTTATTTAATGATAGTGTAGTGTTAGCTTAATTGTAACTTAGGTTAGGATTTATTTTACAGGTAATTTTGTATTTCTTTTAGCTAGGTAGTTATTAAATAGTTAATAACTATTTAATAACTATTCTACCTAGTTAAAATAAATACAAAGTTACCTGTAAAATAAATATAAATCCTAAAATAGCTACAATGTAATTATTAATTACATTGTAGCTATATTAGGGTTTATTTTACAGGTAAGTATTTAGTTTTAAATAGAAATAATTTAGTTAATAATAGTAATTTTATTTAGATTTATTAAAATAAAATTTAAGGGGGTGTTAGGGTTAGGGTTAGACTTAGGTTTAGGGGTTAATTAGTTTAATATAGATGGCGGCGGTATAGGGGGGGCAGGATAGGGGTTAATAAATTTATTATAGGTGGCGACGGTGTAGGGGGGGCAGATTAGGGGTTAATAAGTTTAATATAGGTTGCGGCGGGGTCCGGGAGCGGCGGTTTAGGGGTTAAAAAATTTATTTAGTTGCGGCGGGGTACGGGATCGGCAGGATAGGGGTTAATAAATTTATTATAGGTGGCGGCGGTATAGGGGGGGCAGGATAGGGGTTAATAGGTATTATGTAGGTGGCGGCGGGGTCCAGGAGCGGCGATTTAGGGGTTAATAAGTTTATTAGAGTGGCGGTGGGCTCCGGGAGCGGCGGTTTAGGGGTTAACATGTTTATTATAGTTGTGGCGGGCTCGGGGAGTGGCGTTTAGGGGTAATACATTTATTTAGTTGCAGCGGTGTAGGGGGGGGCAGATTAGGGGTGTTTAGACTCGGGGTACATGTTAGGGTGTTAGGTGCAGACGTTTCCCATAGGAATCAATGGGATGTCGGGCAGCAGCGAACATGAACTTTCGCTATGGTCAGACTCCCATTGATTCCTATGGGATCCGCCGCCTCCAGGGCGGCGGATTGAAAACCAGGTACGATGGGCCGGAAAAGTGCCGAGCGTACCTGGTTGTAGTTTGATAACTACCAAAAGTAGTCAGATTGTGGAGTGACGTAAGAATCGATCTGTGTCGAACTGAGTCCGGCAGATTGAAGCTTACGTCACAAAATTCTACTTTTGCCGGGCAGCAGGGCTTGATAACTTAGGCGAATCAGCCTTGCCACAAATACGCTGCGGAATTCCAGCGTATTTGAGGTTGACGGCTTGATAACTAGAGGCCTATGTATAATAGCACATAAACACAAACTCACACATAGATATTCCCACTCACACACACTATCTCTCTCACACACACACTCACTCTCTCTATCTCACACACTCTCACATACTAATGCACACTCTCACACGCACTCACACACACATACTCTCTCTCTCTCTTACACACACTATTTCTCTCTCTCACACACACCCAAAGATACCTAAACACACACCAAGACACTAACGCTCTCACACACACATTCTCTCTCACATACACAAAGACACACACACACAAAAATACACTACCTCTCTCACACACTAACACACTCTCACACACACACTTTCTCTATCTCACACAGATTCAAGTATACAGAAAGACAGTAACAAACACAAGGACACACACACTCTCTCACACACACACACTCACTCTCACACACACACTCACACTCTCTCTCTCTATCGCACACAGACTCAAGTATACGGAAAGACAGTAACAAACAGTCTCACAGACAAAGACACACACACACAAGATAAATAACTGTAGGCATGTGCAATATGTTACAAATGCACAATATCACCTTTTCTGGTTGTGTCTGTTTCCCACTAAACCTGGACATTTGCATGTCTGGGCCTGACTCAGCTTCAAAACTGGATACACAAATGGAAACCTGAACTGTCTGGGTCATTCCCGGACAGGTGGCCACACTAAATACAGTGCATACATCTCTCTCTAATTATTGGTGCTATCATTTTGGAACCTACATTTCTGAAGGAGAGTTACTGCACATGTGCAAACACGTCAGTAATGGAATATATTGGAAGAGCAAACAAAAACTCAGTACACTGTCCCTTTAATTAGTATCTAAGATGCTTTATCACATATAATAAATAAATTCCTATGGATACAACAAATAATGGTTATGAAAGCCAACAGGGTGAGTGACAGCTTGTCCCTGTTGTAGTAACAGTAGCCAGCACTCTGGCTGTTGTGCATGTAAAGCATGGATTTGTACATAATTAAGGCAGGAAACTGGCAGCCTTCCCATAAAATTTCTGTGGCAGCCAGTGATCCAGCACCCAAAACATCGCTGACCTTTTCTGATATTTATGATGTCAAGACTCATCTTCACGAGTGTTTGAGCTCTTGACAGAAAGGTGAACAGGTGGGGTTCGCTCCAGTACACTTGGCCTGTAATCATTAGCCCCTTCATAGTATAACACCTACTCCTTCTTGCAAACTAAACAATCAAAACACAAATCTACTGCACAGTATATATATATATATATATATATATATATATATATATAATTGTCCAGCACTAGCGAGCCAGTAGATATAGTTTAACTTGTCATTTATTTTATTATTATGCACCTTTAAGTTAGAGACTATCAACCCTAAACCAGCAAAGGAGTTAAACACACAGTAAAAGTACCACTCGGGACCTGCAGAGCACTGCTAGTTCTAAATAAATACTGCTGCTGATGCAATCAGAAGCGCTAGTTACACATCTGCACTAATGATTGGACAGACAGTACTTTCCTGAGTGGTACCTCTACTGTGTGTTTAACAGCTTTGCAGGGGTTAAACACACAGTAGTCTAGGGACGATAGTACTTAAATTACATGCACTAACAAATTAGAACACATCATTTTTTTCACTATTATGGCCATTTAGAAACCCCTGTTCTAAAAATGACTACAGAGG